>NC_066553.1:6523066-6745566 GCF_024679095.1 Eriocheir sinensis
CATTGCACATGTTTTGAACATGTATATAAATATCACAGCTGAATGTTCGGGCCGAAGCGTTCGAGGAAATATCAGCCATTATCGGGAAATATACAAAGTTGTTATTTAAGCCCTCGTTGAATAAAATAATAAATACTAGTTAATCTGTGCTTCGTTACTCACCGCCACCACATAACGGCGTGTGGTGAGCAAGTGTGTTTGTGGCGGGAAGAGCCTGTGGTGTTGCATGTCTGACGCCGATAAATATCACCACAAATACCACACCAACACCGCCACCACAACCGCCGTTCCCACGTACACTATTACATACGTTCTGTCTCTTAGCTTACGACTCTAATGAAGATGCGTTGGTGCAGAAATGATCCTCTCCATGACCACCACCACCACCGCCGCAGCAAGTCCTTTCGTCGTGCGCCCGTCACCATACCATCCTCGCACTTTTTTTTTTTTACAACAAAGAAGACAGCTCAAGGGCACAAAATAAGGAAACAATAATAATAAAAGAGCCCGCTACTCGCTGCACCTAAAAAAAAGAATCTAAAGAGGTGGCCAAAAGAGAGGTCAATTTCGGGAGGAGAGGTGTCCGGATACTGATACTACGCGTTGCATCCACGTTACCTGCCCAGCTAATGACGAGGCCCCGTTGCTTTGACTTTTAAGGGCATAAAAACAGGATAGTCGTTTATGAAAAAAATATTGTATTCCAACTGAAAACGAAATGCTTCTCCCAGGGCTAGGTTACTGTTTTCGCAGGGCTAGATTACTATCCCTTAGGTTACACTGGGCAGTTAGAATTGGCAAAGTATTCGGTAGTTAATCCGTCCGCTGCGATTGGCATGGATTTGGCTTTCACTGGTAGCCTGGTAACATATAGTCCCAGGTTTTTCTCTGCCTCTGTGGTGGATAGTGGAATGTTTCCCATGTGGTATTGGTATGCTGGATAATCCCTCCCAAGATGCAGGACTTTAGATTTTTCTTCATTGAGTTGTAGCAGCCACTTTTTGATCCATTCCTGTAGATTGGTGATGTCTTCTGGTAGGAAATACGCAGTCAAGGGGTTAAATCCACAGAACATCAACCAAATACACCCATGCGAGGAATGCAAAGCTCAACCTACGAATTTCGCCGATCCTCAGTGATGCCTCAGTTTCGTAGAATGTAATCGAAGGTCAAAGAAGCGAAACAAATAGAAAATGCAGTAACAGACGTAAGACTCAAAAGAAAGTTGGAAGAAGAGCGAATTCACCCGATGAAAAATATGCTCAGAACAGACAACAAATAGGGCCGCTTTCACAGTCACTTTGCTTGTTTTGATCGTTACCAATGGCCGCGATCGACGCTATAATTTTCCACGTGAAACTGGCCTATGAGGTAGTGGCGGCTGCAGAGGAAGGGAGAACTGTTGAGAGTGTGAGGCAAGGTGCGGGGCTAGGCTAACCCCGCAGCCGCCACTACCCCATCGGCCAGTTTAACGTGGAAATACTATAGCGGCGATAACAGCCATTGGTAACGATCAAAACAAACAAAATAACTGTGAAAGCGACCCTTAGACTCAAATACGTCATCAACACTACCGCCCCAACCATCGTCCCTGAGTGGAATATTACATACGTCCTGTTTCTTAGCTTACGAGTCAAAGAAGACGCGTTGGTGCAGATTTGATCCCTCCAGCATCACCAACACTAAATTTATTACAAAAGTTAATTCTAAAACTTTCTTAAAATTAGAATAATGTGATGATTAATGAAAGTTGACATTCACCAGTGTTATCGAATGGAACAGTTAAGAAACATTTCCGAGTTTAAGGGCATCCTCACCACTTTTCATGATAATCGTAATCTATAATCATCAACAAACGTGGGGAGAAACACACACACACACACACACACACACACACACACACAGAGAGAGAGAGAGAGAGAGAGAGAGAGAGAGAGAGAGAGAGAGAGAGAGAGAGAGAGAGAGAGAGAGAGAGAGAGAGAGAGAGAGAGAGATGGAAAACCAAATCGTGTTAACACTGCAAAGACACGGCGTGAATGATTCTCTCTCTCTCTCTCTCTCTCCTAACTATCGTCCTCTAGTGGGCATGATAGTGAACAAAGGCACTGGCACATAACCATTACAAGTAGCACCTGGGAGGGTAAATAATATCTAGTTTATCACTGGTGCCATACGGTGTCACCTCCGCGGGTTGCCACGAAACAGTTACAGATGTTATAGAAACCGTGGGAGTATGAATAGTAGACACTTGGCAAGCTGACTGATGTGCAAGGGGAGCCGGTGGCCGAGTAGTCAGAGTGCGGGCGCGGCGTTCAGAATGTTGCAGGTTCGCGTCCCGCCCGCCGCTACAAACAGTCGGTAATTTTTCAGTCATCGCCGAGTGACGTCAGACTACCCACATGCTGTCCTGAAGACCATGCACCTATTAACTCGAACTCTAGATTTTTTATAATAAAAGAGGATCAAAGGTGAGCTCCGAGGAGGGGGGGGGGGGCGCAGCAGTAGCCAACAAGATGGCGCAACTATAAACACTTGTCTGCGCCACAACGGGCTGAGGCCAACCACCAGGTCCTACCAAGAAGGCCTACCGTCTCCGTACGCGTATCTAACTGACACTAGATAATTTTATACCGCTACGAACTTCCGTTCATTCGTACGAAGCCCAAGGCAACGTCCAGGGGTGGTGGTGGAGAGGAGTATGTTGGGGGGTGAGCCACACGCCACACCCACACAGGTAACACGGGGCAGGGAAGGTTAGAAGAATCCCAGTTAGGAGCCGCTGAGTGAGGAAACAAACAAGTGCCAAAGGTTAACACAATTACGAATACACAAACACAAATACGGTAAAGAAAACTACAGTGTCTGCAATCATAAGTGTTGTGATGCATCTTAAGTATTATTCACATCACTTGATTTTGAGCAGTCTAGATCGTAATTTGAGTTTTCGTGAAGAACAACTATTACTGGTGTAGCTCCGCTCCATCCCGCCTAGGACGTGAGTTTCCTTTCAGGTGACGATCATCGCAGAGTTCCAACACCAGCCACCTCGATCCCCATCACCCTGCGCCCGGAGACCATAATTACAGCCGCCACAGAGGCATACACCCAACACCACCATCTAACGCTTGCTGTTCCGGCGGTCCTCTGCTACTTGGCTAGATAGTTGCGTTTTTTTTACAACAAAAGAGACAGCTCAAGGGCACAAAAAAAGGAAACAATAATAAAAAAAAGCCCGCTACTCGCTGCTCCTTCAAAAAAGAATCAAAAGAGGTGGCCGAAAGAGAGAGTGATGTTGATATTGTTATTTACAATTCATTATTTATTTAGGAACCGACAAATAACCATATAGCGTCGCATGCTACTTGTTTTGTTGACCCAAGGCGAGTTAACACAAACAAAGGGTAAATATTTTCTTTATGATTCATTACCTCGATTATTTTCTTGCCTCAACCAAGTAACCCCAGCGCTACGTTAAAAGCTGGCTGCCCCTGTTGTCCTCTCTCTTCTTTAATCACCTATCGATAATGCGTGCTGTCACTATAAGCTGGCCTATATATTTTCTATCTCTGTAATTCTTTACCTAAGTTCTTTCCTTGCTTCGATCCGCTCACACTGTTCAGCGTTTGATGTTAGGCAGTAATGCGATCTTATATTCTTCTAAGATCTTGGGTATTTTCGTGTAAATAAAAAAGCGTCAAGATTGATATTTATTTCAGACAATTTAGTAATCTGTAGCTTTGTTTACTTTAATTACATACTTGGCATGTATTTGGTTTCTGGAGAGCTTAAATTAAACCCGGTTTCAACGTTACCAGATTGTCGTACTCAGCCTCTTAGTTTTCCGATTTTCGACCCAAAACCTGTCTCCTCCACTCCAATAAGTACATTTATTTATAGTTACCGTTGAAAGGTTTAATTACTAGTGTCTTTTTGCTATAGTTAAGTGTCTAGAAACAGTAAATACAATGGTGGGTACGATAATCTGGCAACGCTGCCCGGTTTGCAATTTTTAAAACTTCTTGCATTGTTTACAATAACTTTTATTCATTTAACTTTTCTTATTGATTAATTTTTAGAGGCGTTCTTTAATCTAAATGGGTATACTTTCAAATAGATCGTCCCTTCGTTACTCTCCTCCCCCTCCTCCGCCTCCTCCTCCTCCTCCTCCTCGTCTTGGTATACTCATCTTTTATCAGCGGGGACTCATCTCGTATGCTGTCCCCGCAGCCTCTGCCTCACTCCATCACCCGCACCCCCGACCTCTCATCATCCTCACTCATTCATGCCTCCACGGACTACCTGACACCCGGTGCACTCCATCCCCCTTTCCTTCTCTCTCTCTCTCTCTCTCTCTCTCTCTCTCTCTCTCTCTCTCTCTCTCTCTCTCTCTCTCTCTCTCTCTCTCTCTCTCTCTCTCTCTCTCTCTCTCTCTCTCTCTCTCTCTCTCTCTCTCTCTCTCTCTCTCTCTCTCTATCTCTCTCTCTCTCTCTCTCTCTCTCTCTCTCTCTCTCTCTCTCTCTCTCTCTCTCTCTCTCTCTCTCTCTCTCTCTCCAATGATGCCTTTCTCCTTTTCCCCTTCGGTCCCTTTCTTCCCCTCATTTCCATTTGAATTTTTTTTTTCAGTACTTTTTCACGGATTTACAGTATACACCTGCAGTTAACGTTTTTTTTGTGTGTAACTCTAAAGGTAAAGTTATGACGATATTAGCCAGCAATCCATCCCTGTATTGAAGGCGTGGATCGTGGCGCCAAGATGGAGGGAGATCAGAGCAGCACAGCACCTGGGTACAAAGGCGAGGCATTGGAGAGGCGCAGGTGGCGGTGAAGGGAACAGCTACTTGGGGATAATTGAAGGACGCTCAGCATGGGAAAAGGAAGCATCGAGGCAGCTCAGGAAGGGAATTGAAAAGTCTACATTTGGCGTCTTCTCTCTGCCTTTCTTGGAACACCATGATCAGATTTTTCTCATATTTTTTTCTTCTTTTGATCTGTTAACTTCGGTAAAAAAGGGCGATGGGTGGGTGTTCATGGATATAGATGAACTGAGTGGGCAAGGGAGTGTTAAGTTGGCGTACGAAGGGCTCCATTTTATTCGTGAAAGTAGCACAGTGGTCATAGGAGGGCAGAGGAATGTCGCGGGCATACAAAGGAAGGAATGTTAGTACTTTCCTTCATGAAGTAAACTGATGTAACTCCCTCCCGAAATTGACCTCTCTTTCGGCCACCTCTTTTGATTCTTTTCTTTTAGGAGCAGCGAGTAGCGGGCTTTTTTATTACTGTTTCCTTTTTTTGTACCCTTGAACTTTCTCCTTTGTTGAAAAAAAATAATAACACGCTCCTGTAGTCGATGAAGAAGGTTCTGGGATATGTGTGAAACCTGAGTTGAACGAAGTCTAGAGCGAGCAATACGAGTAAGCGAAGGTATAGTTGGTCATTGTACATTAAACCTTGACATGCACTCCCTTAGTTTCCAAACGAGGAAGGCGACCGTTTGTTATGTTTGTAAGGAAAACATATTAGAGAACATTTAGTTTGTTACGTTTGTAAGGAAAACATATTAGAGAACATTTAGTTTGTTATGTTTGTAAGGAAAACATATTAGCTTGGCCAGGTTTCATGTCACTCACAAAACATGAGCTTGAATGTTAAAAGTTAGAAGCTATAACCTTTAGTATTTCTGTCCGTTTACCTGTTCAAATTCTAGCTGAGGTAGTTTGAGGAAAACTTTTTAATCCATTGTTCATTTTCCCTTTCCGTTAGGTCGATAAAAGGGTATAACTAGGGAGAGCTGGGGAAGGCGATCAATGGTGATATGTTTCCTGTCTCGGGGAGGCGGACTAACAACCACGTCATGTTCAGAAGTGGAGAGACGAGACAAGAATTAAGCAGATTGGCATCACGTCATTACGCTTTACCTTTTATTACTTGAGTATTATTAATTTTAGCAACTTGTACATTTCTATGATGTATATTCAATTTACGGATGAAACACATAAAATTTTAAATGAGAAGACTAATTCATTACTTGAAATGAACGGATGTTGCAATTTAGAGTATGAGACGATACACGGGGAGGTATTATGTAGACAGATAAATAGAAAGGCAGGTGGACAGATACTTAACATATAAGTATATGGTGATAGATGGGTAGATACATAGACTGATACATGGATATATAAGTAAAGATAGATAGTGAAATACACATATATAAATAAATACATACCATATACTTTATGTAAGCTGCACTTTTTTTAAATCACCTGCATGCCTCGTACACTTCAGCAAAACTGTCTAGATTATATATCATTAAACACACCCGTGGACAACCCACATATCTTAGTATAATTATTACATATATTATAATGTATTTTAGCACATCTGTTCACTACGTGTATGTGTGTGTGTGTGTGTGTGTGTGTGTGTGTGTGTGTCACAGGCAAGCAGGCAGCCAAGGAGGGAACACTACACTCCACACACAGTATCGGTTATTAGTGCGTGTTAACGAGTGGGCGCTGCCTCCACCACCTGAGGCAATCATGAACCTCCCCACAGCTCGCACCTCGGCAGCAGGGAACAAGGGATGCCTGGAAGGGGCGTGCCGTGCTGCTGCTGGTGTGTTCAGGCCCTCGCAGCTTCCCTTCAAACTCCCTTCGCAAAGCCCTTACCCGCTCCCCTGTCCGTTTCCTTCCCTTTCCCTTTCCCAGTCTCCATCCATAGCTAACAGTGTTGCAGTTTAGCAATGAAGTCAGCTAAATGTGAAAATAAATGGAATCGTATCATCAAGAAACATGAACTAACATAACTACATTGTCTATCGTCTCTAGCTCTCGTTCATTCCCTTTTTGAATAAGTTTGAGGGAACCTAAACGTAACTGAGTATGATGGACATAATAATTATGAACGCGTGTCTTTGTTTAACCGGAAGCCAATAACGGGTAATCTGACGCCTGTTATCAGCGCCCCTGTGTTATGGTGCGCGAGGTAAGGAGAGGGTGAGGTGGAATTGATGGTTTTGTTCTTTGTGCCTAAATTAAATCACAACCTGGTGAGTTATATGTACATAGGTGAATGTTTGTGAGAGAGATGTAGGCAGACAGATAGTGTTAGAGACAGTGATAGAGACAGAGACGGAGACGGAAGTGTGCGGCCATTGTGTTCCTTGGTACGTAATATCACGGTTGCCCAACTCACCAATACCGTAATTAAGATAATCTGGCTTGCGTGAATGAACTGATTAACTCAATGACGAACTGACTGACTGGCTGCCTGAACGAATGTGCTAAAAGCCTGACATGTAGCTGCATAGTCGATTCATACTGGGCCTGGCTCATGCATGTCTGCGGGCCGTCCATCCCTCCCACCACCACGACCACCTCGTTCACTCCCTAGACGTCACCACCACCTAGGCTGCTGTCACGGCAACAACGTCTAATCTTTGACGATTGGCGCATTCATTACGTCACTAAACCAGGCAGTCTTATCATAACCTAACATTATTTATGACGCCTGCCTTTCTATGTTTGGATGTTTTCTCCTCCTCTTTTTCCTTCTCCTCCTCGAGGTCATTCGACGCCGGCAAGGCCTGAGACGTTTTCACTTCTCGAAATTAATCCAATTCCAGCGCTCTGAGAGGGTAAGCGGGAGCAGGACTATTGCAAGGCAGCAGCAGCTCGGGGACGGGCTGGCTAGGTATATAATATTGGGAAAGTATTAGTGAGAACTTGAGCATTTCAACTCGTTCCTGATTTGATCATGATTACTGCCGCCTCCATCTTCGACGCCCGCTTTCCTCCTTCCTTCATTCGTGCAGCTTTTGACTTTTCCATACTATATTACTTTTATTTCCGCCAGTTTTTGTTTGATTACGAAGAAACCAAACTTATTTACGGTTTGGAAATTGTTCCTAACACCATGACATATACCGTACAGCTTCCGTCATAATTATTTGATACCCGCCGCCTGCCCTCATTTCTAGTCCTGCCAGCACTCGTAATAAAAAAGCTTACACATCATATCGAGGTCATAATACAAGTGTAACTACAATACAAGTTCCAATCTATCTTCCTGCCTCCTTCCTTCCATTCATGCAACATTCGATATTATTTCAGACTTTCTAATTCAGTTACAACATATTTGACGTATAAGGAAACAGACATATTTTTTTTACAACAAAGGAGACAGCTCAAGGGCACAAAAAAGGAAAAAAAAAAAAAAAAAGCCCGCTACTCGCTGCTCCTAAAAATATACTAAATATAATACTACCAATTCATAATACGATTGTAACTATGATACATATTCCTCCTTCTCCTTTCCTCTTCCATCCCCTTTATTCATCTCGTAGACCTACTCATTCCCTCGCCACTTTACAAGTCAAGGTGCAGCCAGGTGGTGGGGGGTGTCGGGAGGGTGGGGGGCGCGGGGCGGTACCTACCTTCCTCCCCCACGGGTGAGCTCTCCTGGGAAATCACGAGATGCAAGCTATTTACGATATTTTTATGCCGCTTGTCAGGCAAAATTCAGCCGGGCTATGTATTAATGTTGTGCCGGAGGGAAAGAAATTGACCTGGTGGAAGAGAAGAAAGAGGAGTGTTTGGCCTTCCTTTTTCTTATTGTTGAGAGTATGTCTGAATGTGAAGAATACGGTTGCACTAGATATGCTGAACTATAAAAGACAGGAATAATTACAGAGTTTAATGATCAAAAGAATGTGAAGGAAAGGAAAGCAATAGCAAAAGTCAGCGGGGACCATGTTTCTTAATGGTCCCTCCAAGCGAGAAAAATGAGAAAAATCACCCCTCACACAAACCATTTCATTATATATATATCAAAGCATTTGTGATCAGATTACGTATCATCTATTTTGGGGGGTTTATATCATGGCACAAATTTGGCCCGTCGCTGCTACACGGTAAAGCCACAAATTTGGCCCGTCGCTGCTACACGGTAAAGCCACAAATTTGGCCCGTCGCTGCTACACGGTAAAACCACAAATTTGGCCCGTCGCTGCTACACGGTAAAGCCACAAATTTGGCCCGTCGCTGCTACCGGGTTGAAGTAACAAATAAACGAAATAAAACACTGAAGAAAACCACAACAAAAGCGACAAACACGACGGCTTCTCTGTACCCAAGCACGAGAAACACGAAGGAAACTGGACCGGCCTCAGCTGACCTGCACCTCATCCCTCCATTCAACGTGACGCTGAAAAATGAAGCAGAGTGTTGGGAGACGCGGCGGGGAGAGGAAAGGGGACTGAAAGGTGAAGAGAAGAGAGGTGGGAGGAGAGGGGAGGAGAGGTGAGGAGATGAGAGGCGGAAATGGAGGAGAGGGGAAGGAAGTGGAGTGGGGTAGGAGGAGAGGAAGCAGGAAAAATTGGAGAAGGAGTATAAAGGAGTACAAAGGAAAATCAAACAGCAAAATACCTCTTGGTCCTAACTAGGCTGTTTGTTGTTGCTACCATCTACTCTAATCAACGAGTCAGAGACACAGGACAGCAAAGGTGAAGCCTGTCATAAAAAGGAAGAATACCATGTAGTATAGAAAAACTACAATGGAATTTTACATGGACAGAAGGAAGATCATACACGACAACTAAGCTAACACTACTTTCTGTTAGACCGGAGCAAAATAGCGGATGTTCGGGTTAGCTTCTAAATATTTGTCTAGTCGGTTTTTGAACGTGCAAATAGTTTCGCTTTCGACGACGTTTTGAGGCAAACCATTCCATACATTGATGACACGGTTGAAGAAGAAGTGTTTTGATTCATTTGAGTTGAGGAGGAGGAGGAGGAGGAGGCGGAGGAGGAGGAGGAGGTGGCGGTGACGGTGGTGGAGGAGAAGGTGATGATGGGGGAGGAAGAAGAAGAGGAGGAAAGGAAAAGAAGGTTAGAGTGAAACGGGCAGAGCAGCATTTCCCAACCTGGGCGAAATTTCCTCCTGGTTGAAATTTTATGATTCCAGGGGGAAATTTAACCTGATGGAAATATAAATTACTAGCAATTAGTCGGCAGAAACGGCGTCAGAGCTATTGATTGACTGATTTGTGTTATTAAGTAAATATTGTGTTTGGCTACTATTTATGTATTATATCATTTGTGTTATTAAGCAAGTAAATTTCGTGTTTCGGCTACTTTTTTTCCTCGTCCACATGAAGGGGAAATCCGGGTGGTTGGAGTTGATGAAGGGGGAAACTACAGAAAAAAAGTTGGGAACCACTGGCTTAGAGGCTCAGGGAGAGGGAAGCAGGAAGGAAGAGGAGAGTGTGAAGGTAGCAGGAAGGAAGAGAAGGAGAGGGTGAGGGAAGCAGGTAGGGAGGGAAGGAGTGGGTGAAGGAAGCAGGAAGGAAGAGAAGGAGAGGGTGAGGGAAGCAGGTAGGGAGGGAAGGAGTGGGTGAAAGAAGCAGGAAGGAAGAGAAGGAGAGGGTGAGGGAAGCAGGTAGGGAGGGAAGGAGTGGGTGAAGGAAGCAGGAAGGAAGAGAAGGAGAGGGTGAGGGAAGCAGGCAGGGAGGGAAGGAGTGGGTGAAAGAAGCAGGAAGGAAGAGAAGGAGAGGGTGAGGGAAGCAGGCAGGGAGGGAAGGAGTGGGTGAAGGAAGCAGGAAGGAAGAGAAGGAGAGGGTGAGGGAAGCAGGTAGGAAGGGAAGGAGTGGGTGAAGGAAGCAGGAAGGAAGAGAAGGAGAGGGTGAGGGAAGCAGGTAGGGAGGGAAGGAGTGGGTGAAGGAAGCAGGAAGGAAGAGAAGGAGAGGGTGAGGGAAGCAGGTAGGGAGGGAAGGAGTGGGTGAAGGAAGCAGGAAGGAAGAGAAGGAGAGGGTGAGGGAAGCAGGTAGTGAGGGAAGAAGGGGGTGAAGGAAGCAGGAGGGAAGCAGAGGAGGAGGAAGGAACACGAGGGTTAAATAAAGGGTATCGGGGAAAACATGTATGAAGGTAAAGAGGGGGACAGCAAACCTCTGGAAAGAACTTGATTTTTTTTTCCGAGTCTTGTTCTGTTAAATTAAGACTATTATTAAGATGTAACTGCCAATGCTCTATGTAAAACTCTACGTAGGACGCCATTTCTTGCCACACTACTCGGCGAGCAGGACCATTAAAGTGTAGCACCAACACCAAATGTACACAAAAGGTGAAGTCCGGCGATAGTGTTGGCGCTGGAGGACCTCGTGGAATGAGCTGCTACGATATTTATATAAACGTCTCGAAAACACAAACTTTGTATATGATCACTCAAAACTGCGGGAGGTAATTTTGATGTTTAAGTGATTTGAAACACCGGCAAAAATGAAGAAAAACTGGATATTATATTAACAATCACCATTCTCATCGTCTTCCCTGACTATAATTTTTATTGAGACACCTTTTTTTCAGGCGTCATAACTAAAATAAAATACTAGTTTTCCTTGGCTATAATTTTGATTAAGACACGCCTTTCTGCTCTAGCTCATCCCTCTGCTATCTAAATTCCTTATGCAAGAGTTAACAAGGAACTTCATTCTTTCATCACCTTCACTGGTAAGCTCTGTAACAGGCTTCCTCTGTATCATTCCTGCCTACGACTTCAACGCTTTCAAAAGGTGTGTATTAAGACACCTCTCCATCCGATTTTTGCCCTATTTCAGCTACTCTATCAACTATTTGCAGGAGAGGCAGTGGGCTTTTTTCTTAATAATCTTTAATGAATCTTGATCTGCCTCCTTCAATGAAAAAAAAAAAGTATATATTTTTTTCATGATTAAATGAAATATGCATGAAACACACACACACACACACACACACACACACACACACACACACACACACACACACACACACACACACATCAATCAGCTCGTTATCGCCAGCAGAGGTAACGCACATCACAGTTATTGCAAAAATATGTCTTTGATGTCGATAAAGAGAAGCGAAAAATATGAGCATGTCAAAGACCACGGGTCGACGCCTGAGTGGGGGTGACAGTTGTGTGATGGCATAATACGCCTGCCGCTGACGGCAAAGGGGCCGCCGAGGCGCTGACGGGTGCGGTGACAGATGGAGTCGTGGGGATGGCATGTTTTTTTTTTTTTTTTTTAACTGAATAGAACAGGAAGGAGATGGAATAGAGTGAACGAAAAAAAAGTGAAAGGTCTGAGTGTGATAGAAACTTCCATTCATTAAAAAAGAGAAGGAATTAAGGTAAAAGTATGTCATATGATAAAGGGAAGGAAGGAAA
Source organism: Eriocheir sinensis (assembly GCF_024679095.1). Taxonomy (NCBI): domain Eukaryota; kingdom Metazoa; phylum Arthropoda; class Malacostraca; order Decapoda; family Varunidae; genus Eriocheir; species Eriocheir sinensis. The sequence goes on from NC_066553.1 coordinate 6,535,265, forward strand.
GACTGATATTAATTTGAAATGAGATGAAAAAAACAAACAATGGGTGGAGAAATATAACGAGCACAGCTTAGAAAGACTAAATAAATAGCCTTGCTGTTAAAGGAAGTAAATGGGGCACTAGGTCAAGTGAGAAAGAAAGGAAACACGAAGATGTAAAAAGAAAATAATTACGAAATAAAATGAGGAGGAGCAAGAAGGAAAATTTGACGCGGAAGATGAAAAAAGAAATGCCTAAAAGGGAAAACGGAGGAAGATAACAGCCACAAACACTTCTCTCCTAACGCCGCAGCCTTGCCGCTGAGCCACGAGGCTTTTAAAGAAAAACGATAACTAGAAACTATTAGCGCATTACCGGAGGAAGCAAAGGTCAAGGCTGTGGGCTGGCGGGTAGCTTATCCCCATAGATTGTAGTAAACAGCTGAGGAGAAAACAATTATACAAAATATCCCGCAATAGCCCTGCTCCTACAAAGCGAATAATTGAAGAAGTATAAAAAAATCGTCACGTTCGGTTAGACAGATGTCTTGATACTCCCGTCTGAAGGCGTTACAGTCGCAGGCAGGATGAAATACAGACGAGGAAGAGCTTTTTCAGCGAATGCAAGCAGCGAAAGGGGTAAAACAACAAAGGTGCTGGTTAACTCTTGCTTAAAAACTGTGGATAACATATGGATGAACTTGAGATACATTTCATGTGCAGCGGGGCCGTGGGAGATGTGGAGGCACGCAGTTAGCAAGTTCAAAAGAGCAGTTACCAGTAATATCGAGAAAAGAAACAAATTAGATGAATATCAGTAAAAGGAAGGTAGCTGATGATACAAACAGCCTTTGAATCTACTCTGCACTAGGGCTGTGTACCGACCCTCCGCCCCCCTTCACCCCCTACCCCTCTCCCACACACAGGCACATGAGTATCATTCTCCAAACAAGAGCGGGCGAGCCACTGAACAGTAGAATGTGGGCGATAGAACCCTGCGGTACTCCCCTTCCGGAGATTGTCTACCAAAGTGGAGACAGACAGAGGGATTATGTCTAAAAGAGGGCAGTTTAGAATGCAAAGAAATGCGGCAAACCTTCAAAACTTTTCGAGATATCTAACCCAACAACAAAAGTTTCTCCGGAATGAATAAGAGATTATTAAAGCAGGATCCCCAGCAGGATGACCTTTGAGGAATCAATAACGATTTTTGTTAACAGCAAAGGAGACAGCACAAGGGCACAAAAAAGGAAACAATAAAAAACAGCCCGTTACTCGCTGCTCCTGTAAAGAAACCGAAGAGGTGGCCGAATGAGCAGTCAATTACGTGAAACAAGGTTGGAAGTTGACAAATACTTAGAACTGTCCTATTGAGCATGACTTTAAAGCTTTAGAAAGACAAGAAAACAATGCTGCAGAGTGAAGCGTAAGGGTTGTCTCCATTCTTATAGTGTTTGTGTATAAAAGGTGTAGTGAAAAAAAGGTGTAGGAATGAAGGTGTGTGAGAGATATGTAAGGCAGAGAGTAGGACGGGTGGGGAGGGTGCAGCGTGTGGGTGTGTGGGTGTTATGAGTAATGTTAGAAAGGGGAGAGCGAGTAGGCATATGTTTACACTGAGGGCGACTGTGAGGGGAAGGGTGTGAAGGGTGCAAGGCAGGGTGTGGAGGGTGAAGTAAGGGGCAGCGTGTGAGACAGACTATTTCAAGCCATATAACACGGATCTAATTACTTCAAATGTAAAAATGGAATAAACACAATAAAAACGCGAAGCTTTAAAAAAATCGTTTTCCTTTTTCTCTTTAAAGGAAGGGATTATGCATGCAAGTCCAGCATAACGGGAAACGATGCTGGGGGATATCTTATTTCAGCGGAAAGGAGGAATACCAGGGGCTTTAGACAACAAAACGGTTTTCTGTGTGTGTGTGTGTGTGTGTGTGTGTGTGTGTGTGTGTGTGAAAGAGATAATAAGACAAAAAAATAAAAGCAGAAAGCACGCACCATCCACGTGTCCATCACTAAATAGCTTCCCTTAACGCCCTTCCCCCTGACCTTTCCACCCGACAGAACAAATAACTGGCCCCCTCATGCACGCTCGCCAGTTCACTCCCCCGTTACTGACTTCCTCATTCTAATACACGAATTCATATCAGGTTTCAGTGCTGGAATATTATCAACATGTTACACACACACACACACACACACACACACACACACACAGAGATAATAAGACAATTTACCCATTCACGCAGGGCAAGATGCTAGCGTGGGCCGCGTGCGCGTGACCACCGGGCAACACACACCACTCATCGACTGTGCCACCACACAGCGCGCTGCCACGCGCAGCGCCGCCGCCGGAAACGGCAGCGCTACGCCGCCGACCTCAGCGGGTATGACTCAGCTGACTTGACGGTGGAACGAGACGAGTCCTCGGTCCTTCAGTCCCCTCATCAAGACCCTCGGCAGGCGCATCATCCGAGAGAGGACGGGAAAAGCGGGAAACAAGTGGCAAACAGTGCGGATCAGGCTCAGAGATGATCCGCAGTGATCCGCAGCAGCGCGCTAGCAGCGCAGCAGCGCCCCCCAACTCGTCCTATATTTTATATTTTTATATTTATTGTATTTTGTTTTTTTTTTTTATTTATCTACACACACACACACACACACACACACACACACACGGGAGATCGATATCGAACCCATCCTTTCCAGTCAGGCCTTATCCACTGTCACTCAATATTTCCCTCTCGTTTCCTTCTTTGTTGGCAGGAAAAAAAAAGTATGTAAACCGTTTTCCTTCTGACGCGCGGAATACATTGCGTTATGAATTGTATCTCGTTGCCCTCAGGTGTTATACGGCACAAAAACGAAACAAAAAGATTGAAGAATTTTTTGAATATATATAAAGAACAGTTCCGTCTCACTAATCTAATTGAAAGCCCAAGTTAGTTTCCATATTTTTCACCAGTCTATCGTATTCACTGTTATATTTGAGTTGCTTTCTCTGGCTCTGTAACTGTCTGGCTGTCTGTCTCTCTATGTGTTTGTCTGTGTGTCTAAGAATTCATGACTTTTTCAATATATATCGAATAGTAGCGCTTCACTAACCCGCCTGAATGTTCTGGTTAGTTTCAATATTTCTCACCAGTTTGTCGTATTCATTGTTCTGTTTATTAGTTACTTCGGCAGGCTGTGTATCTCTGTCTCTCTGCCTGTATGTCTCTCTCTCTCTCTCTCTCTCTCTCTCTCTCTCTCTCTCTCTCTCTCTCTCTCTCTCTCTCTCTCTCTCTCTCTCTCTCTCTCTCTCTCTCTCTCTCTCTCTCTCTCTCTCTCTCTCTCTCTCTCTCTCTCTCTCTGACGAATCTGTAGTACACAACATATTTGTTTGTGCCGACGACACTTTATGCGATCGTTCGTAACGAGAAGCATATGTTTCACTGTGCACTTTTCAGGGCTTAAAATGTCACTTTTTTTCTTGTGCATTATTTCAAAAGCCCTTTACACTTGTTCACTGTGTATTTAGCATCACTAGTGGTGTGGGGCATGTTCTTCGCCACCTGTGAGCAGCCACTTTTACCTGCTGGGTGGACATTTCCCTCACTGTTGGCCCTGCTGCAGTGAATGTGTTCCACAGGCGGGACACCCTGGAGGTGAAGGTCCTCTGGTGCTGGCTGGCGCGTGACCTCGGCACCCCGACCTGCTCGTGGCTGGAGAGTACCGTTCTCGTATCTCTCACAGCCTCTCGCGGGGGGAGCCTCAGCCTCGCCAGGTGTGGTACTCCTTGTACCTGGGCCTTGTGGAACACCACCAGCGCAGCGACGTCCCGGCGGTGCTCCAGAGTGTCTAGATGTATAATATCCTGAGGGGGCGGCTGGGGGTTGTTCTCCTGTAACAGTCGCTGCACCCGTCGCTCCACCTTGTCCAGTCTCTGCAGGTGTGTGGCAGCGCTGGACATCCAGGTCAGAGCCCCGTACTCCAGGTAGGGTCTTACCTGGGCCTTGTAGAGGAGCAAAATTCCTCGTTTGTCGAGGAAATTAGCCTCTCTGTATGTTTGTCTCTCTCTCTCTCTCTCTCTCTCTCTCTCTCTCTCTCTCTCTCTCTCCTTCTGTCTGTGTTCTCCAAAGGCCGGGGTCGCGTGTCTCGCCGCCACCAGTAATTTCCCGCTCGAGATCATTTGTATCACGAGTCTTTCTTTCTCCTCACCCAATGGACAGAAGCCAACGTCGTATTTGTTTTTCTTTGGCTTTTTGTCGTGCCTCGCGCATTCGCATATGTACAGTTGCACGTGATGGGCTGTACTGGGAATAATCACGGTTAAAGCTGTAGTGGTGGAGGTGGTGGTACTCGTAGTAGTAGTAGTAGTAGTAGTAGTAGTAGTAGTAGTAGTAGGAGGAGGAGGAGGAGGAGGAGGAGGAGGAGTAGTAGCGGTAATAGATGTAGTGGTAGTAGCAGTAGTAGTAGTAGTAGTAGTAGTAGTAAAAGTAGTAGTAATAGTAGTAACACAAACAATAAAAAAAATAATGGTATGAAAAAAAATACTAATAATGATTTTACTACTTCTATTTCTACTACCACCACCACCACCACTACTACTACTACTACTACTACTACTACTACTACTACTACTACTACTACTAAATAATAATAATAATAATAATAATAATAATAATAGTAATAATGATAACTATAATTCCCGCGTGAAATATGATCCTGCGCGTACTTCTTCCCTAATGCACTGATTCACCTATTAGTTAATACTCAGTAGCCTGGTTATATTATTATTATTATTATTTTTTTTTTCAAGGCTTCACGTCTTCCTAACTTTCATGTGTTTATAATATAATATGCCAACACATTATTTTGCTATGCCGATGCCGAGCTGCTCAATATCAGCCAGGTGGAAAATTAGGCAGTCTTTCCCTCAATTATTCCTGCTTATTAGGTTACTTTTACTACCTAGAGAGGAAGAAAGCATGGGCGGCTATGACGATTGGCTCTGCTAAATATATAAAAAAAAGCTCTGATTCGTCAGCCCTGGCCAGGAGGATGCTCCATACCTGATGTACCGTAGAAATGTCAACATGATCACTACAATAAAAAAAATGATCCTAAGAGAGAGAGAGAGAGAGAGAGAGAGAGAGAGAGAGAGAGAGAGAGAGAGAGAGAGAGAGAGAGAGAGAGAGAGAGAGAGAGAGAGAGAGAGAGAGAGAGAGAGAGCTGATGGCCTGTCGAGTATATTGATTGACAGGCAGGTGAACATATGGACATGTAGGCCATACAGACGGACAGACTGACTGACATATGTACCGAAATACACACACGAAAAAAAAAAAAATCTTAAAAGAAATATCCACAGAGTGTTTCTTCACCATACAAATCTTCCACTTCCACGGTCGCATCTCCCCTTCCCGTTGCCTCCTTCATTGCGCTATGTAGCACTGCGCACAGGTGAAAGGTACGTTCGTGTAAGTCATCGCACAATGTGATTTGAGTTCATTTATAAAGCCGCCAAGAGATCAAATCTAAATCTTCACCTGAGTTCCTTGAAATCAATGCCGCCGTGAAGCCCATCACAGGCCCTAACGGTCCTGGCGGCGCGGCGTTCCTGCCTGTTAACCCCGAAGCCCCGCAGCACCAGGGCCGAGACAGCAGCGGCGAGGCGGGCTGAATGCCGGCGGCCAATGGGCGGCGGGGAGAGTAGGGAATAGTGCTACGCACAAAATATTTCACCTCTTCTAAATAGTATATAATGATTCTCTCTCTCTCTCTCTCTCTCTCTCTCTCTCTCTCTCTCTCTCTCTCTCTCTCTCTCTCTCTCTCTCTCTCTCTCTCTCTCATACTCCCTAACAAAAAACCGTGGTCAAAAGTGGATTATATCCGAGAACCTGAGCCAGGAGTTAGAAATTTATGCGTTTTCTTTCTTTGTAGTTTAACGCAACATAGTTGATGTATTATTTTTATATAATTTTCCACTACTCCAGGTGTGTGCTTAACCACAATTTGAGTATGAACATGCACCAAAGATTTAACATAGCATTACGTATCGTCGCTGGTATAAATTCAATAATCAATTTAGATTAATAAATGCTTCTGTTGAAAATGGAATCTTCAGTTTCGCTTACCACTGTTATCATACACACAGTATTACCACTCATCAGCCAGGCATGTATAATGAATAAACATATACAACTATTACTTGGCATCATACTGAAAGAAATGAAGGGAAATATACACAAAAAGAACACTAACAATATTTCAACGACAATAATTTCCAGCAACGCAACTTTGCTCATGCGAATTCGTAGCCAGCTGCTTTCAACCTGCGTCGCCTCAAAGGCCAGGTTTCGCGAAATGGGTTGCTTTTGGTACAAATAGCAAATCGGTGCTGATCTCAGAGGGGGGAACAGCCTCCATCTATTCCACGTGACCGCACTTCATGCATTCGCACTATTACAACTCCAATTCATTTTACTACTGAAACTGTAAATATTCAGCTAAGTGGTTAATGGATCATAACTCTCAAGTGAGCCAGGCGGATCACTGCACGCTTGTTTCCCTCTGTCTATGCAGACTAGGTGGGTGAGGTGTGCCATGCCTCCAGCCTCTGTGTGGGTCTTTACGAGGTGAGTGGTGTGTGTTAGGCCTCCACCTTTCCACCTTTGTTTACCTCAACGTTCTCGTAATGGAGCTCGGACACGACTACCAAGAATTATGTAATTTGTCCCAGTTTTGGGAATGCTACAATCATGTTAAGGTCGCGGTGAGGGCCGGGTTGAATTATGTGGAAATGGCTGGGCGCTGAGGTCACTGCTGCCTCTCCTCGGCCACTCTGTGGAGCCGCCCCGCACCACCACAGCCACCAGGTCACGCTGCGGGCTAACTGGTTTGCTGCTGCCTCTCCTCGGCCGCTTTGCTGATCCGTCAAACAGCAGTATCACCACAACCACGACTATCACCATCATCACACTCACCACCACCATAATTACTACCAACAACAGCAGCACCACCACTACCACCACCTTCGTCACTCAGGTTGGGGCAATGTGCGGGCTGCTCACCACCAGGGCTGTGCAGTCTGTTCCCAGATACAGCAGTGAGTCTTCACATCTATCTCGCCACCTGTTTTGGATTAGCACTCCACCTATAAGCCCCTTTCTGAGTGACCACCGATACCGCCTCTACCTGCTCTCCGGCAACTTGCTGCTACCTGACCCAGCATTTTGACCTGGGGATGACCTCGGATTAACACCTACTCGCCTTCCAGAAGAGATTTACCTTCCCGCCTCATCGCTCTACCACACCGCACTCCACCACCTCCTCACCCCTCAAGCATCACCAACGTTCCCTCCGTTACTGTAAATTACCTACCCCCACACCCCTTTCATATTGTAATTTTTTTATAGTTACACTTTGTAATCTTAATATGTACATTTTCAGCCTAACGGCTGCCATCTCCGAAATAAGCCGATTATTATTATTATTATTATTATTATTATTATTATTATTATTATTATTATTATTATTATTATTATTGTTTGCTGATCTTACACCTACATTCAGCGGCGAGGCAACCCTTTGAAGACACAGCAAGGGTAATGCCAGACACCATTGTTAAAGACACTAACAAAGTAATGCCACAGACACCTTCACGTGAAATCATATATGTGAAATAAATATTTTATATTTTTTTTATAAAACTTTAAAATAATAACGAGTGATACCACGAAAGACGAGTTCAGTCTAAATATTCACGTTGCAACACTTTTTCCTGTGCGTTTTTTTTCTATATGAGGAGTAATTGGCCATCACAAGCTGTCATAAAGAGATATAACTGCTCCATAATATTAAAACTTTTATTTATTTCCGCAACTTTTTTTTCGCCATTAAAAAAAAAAAAACTTCCGCTCTGCACCAATTGTGAGTCCCACATGACATAAATTATTAAATGTTATGCAGCAGCTCAATTTCTATTAGTGAGAAAGGCACACGGATGGCTGATGACAGAAAAAAAAAAATTCTGAGAGAGGAATATAAAGGGAACAGTGCAGCATGAAATTTACCACAACACTGCGACACAAAACACCCATCGGAAAGAAAACAAAAGCGGTCTTGTTATCATGACATATCGTGGACGTGAGGCACCCAGGCAGGTAAACCTTATAGGGTAGGCGGTGGCTGAGTGGTAGCGTGCTGGGCCCACGTTCACTGCGTGATGGACGACGCGAGTTCGAATCCCCACGCTACCTCCTCGGATTTTTCAGTCACCGCCGAGTGGCTTAAAACTACCCACATGCTGTCCTGAAGACCACCCATCAACCCGGACTCTAGAGGAAACCGTCCAAGTTAATCAAGAACGAGTTCCGGGGGGGCAGCATGAGCCAAGAGAAGATGGCGCCACTATAAACACTTGCCTGCGCCATGACGGGCTGGGGACGACTACCATCCAGGCCCCTCAAGCAAGCCTACCGGCGCAAAAAGGCGAAAAAAAAGGGGGGTGGCGAAGAAACCATTCCGCGCCGCCATTCCCTTGTGTCCTGAGCCGGTTTGCCACGTTCTTACTCACAACATTTTCAATACATAACGTACCTTTTAACCCTCCTTCTCCTCGTTCTTCTCCTCCTCCTCCGCCTCTCGTTGAAGTCAAGCATCAGGGACCCCCAAACTTAAACCCGCTAGCTGTGCCTCCTTGAATATCCTTCAGATCACTTAAGGTGTTGTGCAAGTTTGCATAAGCCTGGCCATTGAGTGTAAGGGAAGGGGCTGTAGTCCCGAGCGGCCAGGGTAACCACTGCATCGTACTGAGGGGACGGGGAGGGGAAAGAGGAAGACGGGAGGAAGAAGAAGGTTGGAGGTATTTGAGAAGCATTGTATTTCCGTCTCCTCTTCGCCGAGGGACTGAATAAACGCGGCCAATATGAACCCAAAGTAAGCATAGAGAGTCCCCCAGTGAAGTGCTATTATTTAATGTTAGACAATTACATACAACCTCCTCCTTCCGATGATCTCTCTTTTGGCTACTCTTTACTTATATCTTTTTTAAGACCAGCGATTAGCGGGCTTTTTTTTCTACACTTTTTTGTTGCTGTTGTTGTTACCCTTGAGCTGCTTCCTTTCCTGTATATATAAAAAAAAAAAGCAAACAAGACAAGCTTAAGTCATACTTCCGAATTTCCTCATCTACTTGTTTTGTTCATGTATCGTTTCCATGGTAATATAAAAAATACACTCGGCAATACAATACCTTACATGTCTTTTTTCACCCCCAATCCTCACAACCACCACTAAATATCTACCCCTCCCCTTTCTTCCCCTCCACTCTCCGCCCCCCTTCCGTGCATCAGAGCCATACTCCTCACCATTGCTTCTCCCCTTTACACCTTTTAGTCAGTCTGTCTTTCCCCTTCAATTACCCCGACATACCCCTCTCTGCCACCTCCATTTCCCTCCACACTTCACTCCCCGTCTGTTCCTCCCCGGCGAAGCATCACAATATACTCTATTATCTCCCCTTTTCTGCCCCCTCTTTCTGCCTCGTCAAAAAATATTAAGCGCAGAGAAAAATAACGAAGCCACGACAATTGTTAACATCCTGCGAGGTTATCATAAAAGCCAAACACACAAACTTTTGATATAAAGGCGACGGCAACCAAACTCTGCCGACGGGATTACTTCAAGGGAATAAAAAGTTGTGAAGTTTTATGGATGGTGACGAGCAGAGAGAAGGAGGAGGAGGTGGTGAAGGAGGAAGATGAAAGATAAAGAAAAGCAGGAGGAGGAAGAGGAGGAGGAGGAGGAGGGGGAGGAGGAGGAAGAGAACAAAATGAAAATACGGAGAAATGAGACGCTCTCTCTCTCTCTCTCTCTCTCTCTCTCTCTCTCTCTCTCTCTCACACACACACACACACTCATGCACCCACACATTTCATAAACAGATCCCAAGGTTTTATTCCCCCACTTTCAGATACACTCATACCTATAAAAATATACACACGTGGCATCAGAAACCCTTTACAGCTAAAGTCAAACACAAATAAAGTTTAGCGTTGGAGAAGTAAAAGAGAAAGAAAGAGTTTCAACGAGTGACGAGGTGAAGAAGGCGAGGCAGAAGGAGGGGGGAGGGAGGGGGAAAGATCGGGGTGACAGAAAGGGGGAGAGAAGAGAGTATATTGTGATGCTTCGCCGGGGAGGAACAGACGGGGAGTGAAGTGAGGAGGGGAATGGAGGGAGGTACCAGAGAGGGGTATGTCGTGGTGTTTGAAGGTGAAAGACAGACTGACTAAAAGGTGTAAAGGGGAGAAGCAATGGTATGGAGGAATATGGCACTGATGCGTGGAAGGGAAGAAAGGGGAGGGGTAGATATAGAGTGGTGGGCGTGGGGAGTGGGGGTGAAAAAAGACATATGTTAAGTGAAATGGTAGACAAGGGGATTGATAGTTAGTACTGGGAAGGATTGAGTGATTCCTGGAAGAGGAAAAACGAACAGCGAGTAGCGGGCTTTTTTTTTTATTATTGTGTCCTTTTTTGTGTGCCCTTGAGCTGTCTCCTTTGTTGTAAAAAAAAAGGAAAAAAAAAAGGATGTGAGTGAATAGAGAGGGAGAAGAGTAGGGTAGAGACATAAGACCAAGCAGCGTGAGAGGATAATCACAAACATGTTCACTAACTGGCCACCACTCACTAGCTCGTGTCTCTCGAACTAAACCAACCAGCCAGACAGCCAGCCAACTCACCAACACAAGAACCTCACACGAAATACAATTAAAACTTTCGCCGAAAACAATTTTCCGCCGGAACACTTCCCATCCACCCTGGTTTTTTTTTGCCAGGGACCTCGTCTTGAGATTTCTGTGAATAAAGGCGACAGTTTTACGAAGACATTTACGTCTCCTCGTAAAAAAAGACACAGAGGGAGACGGTGAGTGCGCCATAATAATGGAACCATGCATCTCCTCCTCCTGACCAAGTGACCAGTGTTATGTGCCGTTCATAAGTCCCTGCTTCCCCTCCTTTATGCACCTCAGACAAAGAACAAAGACATCAGCATGCGTGTGTGAGGCAGTTCAAGGACATCCCGTTACGGCTTTGCATCGCTGACAGGAATATGTTAAACGTCAAATATAACGCAAATAAACATTACTAAAAGAAGAAACATTAGTATAGTTTATTGCATTTTTTATTTATTTATTTATTTATCTATCTATTTAGTTAAGGCATTGTTGCGGAAAAGATTAACCAAGTTTATTCGTATATTGGGTGGGGCGAGGTGTGTCTGTGTCTGTGAGTGACGTCTTTAGCTCCGGAAAACAAGCGTCAGAGAAAACAAATATGGAGTGATATATATGTTGTTGTTTTTTTCCTTAAAATCTCAATGTAGACGAGGCTACGACTGGGAGCAATTAAACCATCGTTCATTAAGAGGAGCTGAACCATAAATGTTTAAAAAAATAATGTTCTGAAAACACCCATTTCATCTCCATTCCAGAGTAGGTACATTAGTTAACGAGAAGAAGTCTGTATAAGAAAACGGAATTCATTACATTAATTGCATGCAAAGCTTACAGCAAGATTACTCTCATCACACTCACGAATAAAACCAATTGTTTAAAAAAGTGCACTATTCGTACAACACTGCACTAACACGTTCAACAAGTCTGAGGTACGAACACACTTTCACAATCGAGCAGTTATTTACTCATTCTCTTAACACTGTCAACATATGTAATGCTCAAAATGCTCTGAGGGTTTATGATACGTACGAACTGACCCAAGAGCTGAAGAGAAATGAAAGTAGGAACCGTGGGATGTAAGAAAAAGCTTGAAAGTGTAGGTTGCTTATGTAAGACCTACCGAAATTGACCTCTCTTTCGGCCATCTCTTATGATTCTTTTTTGTAGGAGCAGCGAGTAGCGGGCTTTTTTTATTATTGTTCCCTTTTTTTGGCCCTTGAGCTGTCTCTTGTTGTAGAAAAATTAAATAAAATGAAATCGAGGTACAGTAATGATTAAATGTATGTGAAGGTAAGGAGAGAAAAGAAGCAATATACAGAGATTAGAGTGACACATGAAGGCGAGAGATACAATGACTTTAAGGCAATGAAGAATGGGGGACATAAAAACGAAGCGATAAAAAGGGCAGTAAGTCGGAAAAGTGAGGCAGTTAAGTAGGTGGGAAGAACGAGGATGATGCGATGGCGGGAGTGAAGATGAAGTAGTGGGAGAGGAAGGTTTTACGAGTTGGAAGCCTGTAATGGAAGGAAGAAGAGGGAAGCAGAGTGTTTATGAAAAGGGGAAAGAGTGATTACAACGAATGAAGCAAAAAATAAAGAAATGAGAAAAAAAATGTGATGAAAAGTTTGTAATGGAGGACGAAGAGGGAAGCAGTGTTCATGAAAACGGGAGAGAGTGACTACAGCGAATGAAGGAAGGAAAAAATAAAGAAATGAGAGAAAAAAAAATGTGATGTAGAAAAAATTGTAATGGAGGACGAAGACGGAAGCAGAGTGTTTATGAAAAGGGGAAAGAGTGGCTGCAACTAATGAAGGAAGGAAAAAATAAATATATGAGAGAAAAAAAATGCGATGTAGAAAACTTTGTAATGGAGGACGAAGAGGGAAGCAGTGTTTATGAAAAGGAGAGAGAGTGGCTACTACGAATGAGGGTACCAAAGAATAGAGGAATGAGGGAGGGAGAAAACAAATCTTGACTTACCTTATAGCTGTCTCTCTGTGTGATCCTCAGCGTTCGTCATTCGCATTCTGTAAAAAAAAAGTAGCGAGTTGTTCCGGCACATTATAGACAACAACAAAAAACGAGAGTGGTAGTATAATGGGGTGAGTTGTATTACAGTACCTATCCAATGATGATAATAATGTTAACAACAGCTCAGAGGATGAACATGTGAAGTGGGGGCTTTGACTACAGTTATTACCCAACACGAGACCAATAACAAGATCGGTGCAATGACCTATCTGCCGCAGTCTCACCCACTCACTTATGATAGGCAGATTTAGGAGAGATTATGTAATGAGAGAGAGAGAGAGAGAGAGAGAGAGAGAGAGAGAGAGAGAGAGAGAGAGAGAGAGAGAGAGAGAGAGAGAGAGAGAGAGAGAGAGAGAGAGAGAGAGAGAGAGAGAGAGAGAGAGAGAGAGAGAGAGAGAGAGAGAGAGAGAGAGAGAGTGTGTGTGTGTGTGTGTTCGTAAATCAGCAGATGAACTTTGAAATGAGGTGTTTGGAGTGAGTGAGGCAAAGTTAAAGTTGCGGAGGATGGTGTTAACCCTTGGGGACGACATGTAAGCGTGAGTGCCAAGGGAATGTGAGGTTGTAAAAGGCAAGGTTCTGGGGATCAGCTTGAAAAATTCCGTGCAGATTGAAGGGAAGGGAAGGTTAACTGTTTGGTTACATGTTGGGTTAATAGAGATAAAAGTTTACTGGAAGATGGGGTCCAAACAACCTAAGAGAGTATCATGGTAATGTAAATAAAAAACAAGTTGACTGTGGCTGGAAATATCTGTTAACATGAAAAAAAGAACTAAATGAAAGGAAGAGAGCAATAATTTTCGTATTTGCAGCCCGCACAGTCTGGAGCAATTTTCTAAATCTGTAAATTGTTACATGTTCCTAGAGAGAATATGTTTACACACAAAACAAAATGCCACGAAAAATGAACATTCATTTCATAACAACGAGGATGTCATTCTTCAAGTCAGTATGAACAGAATGGAGGAATCCCAGAAGTTTGTGGATAATAATTCTAACAATATTATTGAAAACAACACTTGTGATTGAGTGGATGTACAATCTTTTGTACATGTTGGAAGACACCGTTCTGTCTACAGAAACCGAAGTAAATTTCTTCTACAACGAATATTAAGTTTTCCAATAGATGTCATCAACCACAAGACAATGTGACTGGTTTGTTCCATCCTACTTTACTTCTGATTTATTCTAAAAGCAAGAGCTTCATGACAATAAGAAATAAACATTATTCATGTAAAAGGATAACATTTCTGAACGAATACTACGCCAAGTTTTGGACTATAAATTCATCCTGCTGTGGAAAATTAAAGCAACATGAAAGTGAATGTGTTAAAAGGAAAAAACAAAAGCTTTCTTGAACCATTTACCTGAAGTATAAAAGCTGATGTAGCAGCGTAGTTTTAGTACATAAATGGGAAGAAAAAAATGTCTATTGTGAACATAGGTTAGGGGACTGCGGATATCCTTAAGCGGTGAATACTAAAATATGAGGAGGAAAAACTTGAAGAAAGCAGTAACGTGATAAATGCTGATGGAACCATGTTATGTCATGGTAGAAATAACGAAGAAAATGTTTGGGAGAAAAAGATAGTGTACTGTGTCGTAAGGAAGTGAACCATCAGATAAGGGAAAATATTGGCGTGAAACAGCTATTTGGTGAGAAAGGAGTGCTGGGTGCGGGTGAAACATGCATGGGGGATGGAAGTGGAGAAAGGAGAAGCTTTAAGTGAGAGGTAGAGGTGAAACTATTTTAAATTGAAGGTAACATGTTAATATTCTTCGATATTAACTTCATGGTAGTATTAATGAATTACTATCGGATAAATAAATCGGAGGTAGGTAAATGATGCAGTTGATTAGAGGTAATTTCAAAGGGAAAATAAAGAAGTAATGAAGTGAATATTAATAAGGAGTCAAGATGTTGAGGGTTGTTGAATGAGGACAAAACACACTAGAAGACTGCGAGATACAAATAACTTGTTGAGAAGGGGGAGACGTTGGATACGAGAGTAAAAAGATTATTGTGATTGAGATAAAACAACACCTAAGACACCCTCGTTAATGACTAGTCTGAAATAAGGACTGGCTGGCGTGACTAGCTCCATCGGGCAACGAAATGGGCAAGGGAGAAGGAAGGGAAGGGGCGTGAACTGGCCCGTGAAGGGGTGACTACATAGATTAAGATAAATCCGAGGCTAGAAGTTTGTACGGCATCAGGAAAACGGGAGGTGTGTCAGCCGGGTGCGTTTACTATGTTATTTTCGTGCATGTTCTTTTTCTGTCCCTTCCTCACGCTGCTACTTCACGTCTGGTTAACACACACACACACACACACACACACACACACACACACACATTCACCTCCTCACCACGACCCCTTTTCTTTGCGGGTCTGCCTCTTTAACACCCATGGACCGCCGCCCGCCACGGCTGACTCCCCTTCTGCCCCCGGTGCTGTTGTAGTGGCTGAGCCTGGGGACTGAGAAAGTTGGAAAGTTTCGTTTAGTCGGCGCAACAGCTGTGGTCATATGCCGGAGAGAGACAGAAGGGGAAATAATTATAGGAGAAGGGAACAGATCTCAGGAGACGGGACACAAACCCCGATTAATGCCTGGTACCCATTCACTGCTGGGTGGACAGGGGCGTAGGGTATCGGAAAAGCCGCCTGGGGACTGAGGCACAGCAAGTCAACACAGTATCGTTCTGGGAGGAATGTGGACAAGAACTTGCGACTCTCACTTATATAGAAATTTTGGTAAATAAATATAACCAACTGTCTCACAATAGTGTACGAAACTAAGTTGTGATGTGCTTTTTATTAATTCTGTAACTATTCCACACCGAAGTCATAACGTTTCTGCATTTCCTTCCCCCTTCTCTTCTTCAAAACAAGTGACTTCCGAAAAGTAATACATAATCAACCAAGCTAAGACAAAGTACCTACCCTCATCATATGTTTTCATCTAATCTGGAACATTTGTACCACTTTAACCTATTCTGACGCAACACTATTTACAGAATAAAAACTCCTTTAGTATATTACTTTTTTTTTCCTGTTTCCCACGTTGCCCTTTGCAGAGTGCTTGATAAGACATGGAATCTAATGTTTTGCTCTCCAAACATAAGGTGGAGACTGAATTATATTATATGAAATGTACGAGCTTTTAAAACCGTAGGGACAGGCAAAAAATAAGGAATATAAAAAGACGCTTCACTTGATTTTTAATTAATTGAAACCTCACTTTAAATCATTGACACGAAAAAAATAGTAATTTGCCATCGCGACACCAGTATTATAAGTGATTATAAATTATGTAGCTCGATAAAATGCTTCATTATGTATGTGCTAAAATATGAATAGATTGTTTTAACGACACCAGAATAAAGTGAGAGCAAGTCTTACTTCAACAGCAAAATAATAAATCGATCACTCATAACACTGAGCTCCAGGGTCACACTTTGTGTTGAGTTGATCGTACTAGATTTTTTTATTTACTAATGTATCATAATCCGTGCAGTGCAGAGCTCATTCATTAAACTAATTAATTAATTGTCAAGAATTAGCTGGAAAAAAAAAGAATTAACGTGATCCTATGATCGAGCCATTAATGAAAAACAAATATAATATTGACATAAACATTACTAGTACTACAACTACTACTACTACTTCTACTATTATTATTACTATTACTACTACCACTACTACACTACTACCACTACTACTACTACCACTACTACTACTACTACTACTACTACTACCACTATTACTACTACTACTACTACAACAATACAACAATACCAACAATAATAACAACAAGAAAATAAATCAAAATAACCATTACGGTTATCTATATTTTTTTATTATTAACATTATCATAACTTTTAATTGCTATTTTGTTTTTTGCTTTACTCCTTTCATTACAGTTTTTGGAAGATTCGTGTTGCCGATGTCTCTGTAACAGCTACTGCTTATCCTTCTGCTACTACTTATTTTATTACCACAACTGCCGCTACAAACACTATAATCACTATAACTACCATATTTTTTCCTCTAGGGCGGGGGTTGAGGGTATTCGCCAAGCGCTTCCACAATGAACACTTATCAATTCAAAAGCACAGAGAAGAGCATGGACAAGCGGCGGAAAATACTGGCAGTGCTGGGTTGAGCGAGACGGAGGGAGGGAGAGAGGAAATTCTGCGATAAGAGAGGCATGGAGCAGACGACAGAGGGATGGAAGAAGGGAAGCCGGGTAGGGATGGGGGTCGAGAGGAGACAGCGAAAGGGAAGGGGAAGGATCGAGGGTACCGTACGAGAAGCAGAGAAGCCACAAAGACGGAGGGAAGGGGGAAGATGCGACGGAGGGGTGGAAGGAGAGGAAGCAGGGAGCAGGCGACAGGGGTGTGAAGCGGAGGATCAAGGGGACAGAGCGATAAGGGTATAAGGGAAGAAGGGAGGAAAGGGAGAGAGCAAGGGGATAGTGGTTGTGGAGAGAGGGAGAAAAGAACGAGAGGCAAAGTGGTAGCAGGAACAGAAGGTGAGTAAAAACGAAAAGGGGAGGATAACATAGTAGAGAAAAAGACAAATTGATAAAAAGTGAGGTGAAGAGAGGATGGGGAGAAATTATAAAACAAAGGCGAAAAACGACAGGACAGTGGAGGAAAGGAGAATAACCAGTAGGGGTGGTAAGAAAAGAAGCAGAGGGAAGGAAGGAAGCAAGCAGGTAGGGGAGATGTGAGACAGACGACCGTGTATCAGTGTAATCCCTGTGTTCCATAAGGCTGTACCGGCGGGCATTTGCATAATTAACTATTTTGCATACGATCACGACAAAGGAATCCCTGGTGAGCCCCTATAGACCACCTCCTCACCGGTCATGTCCTCCCTTGCCTTGCCTTGCCGGGTTGTGCTTCTCAGCTTCACAGGTAAATGATCAATGCAAATCGTCATATTTGGGGTTTATTTGTATATATTAACATTCAAATATTTTATTAAAGAAATAATTTCTATATACACCACAATTAGCTAAAAAAATACCCTTCAGGAACTAATTACTTAAAACTGTGAGAGGTTCTGTTGATGAGTCACTCTACAGACCCCAGAAACGATAACGAACGAGGCATACGCTCAGCTCCTATAGGAGCGTGAACCACCAATAGCAGACATTATTTACTATCACATTAAAAACCATGAGCAGGTTTTATTATGCACAATGTGTTAGTATTACTTTCCTCACACTCATGTTCCCCATAATGGATTAGTATTTGTTTTGTTGCTTGATATGACTTTATTTGTAGGCGTAAACTACAGTTTTTTCCTCTCTCTCTCTCTCTCTCTCTCTCTCTCTCTCTCTAGTCCACTGAAGGAAAAAATATAAATCTGCTGCTGCTGCTACTAATGATGATGATGATGATGATGACGATGATGATGCGAGGATGATGATGCAAATGAAGGTACAAGTAACAATAATTAGGGGAAGGAAAGGGAGGAGGAGAGAAAATAAAGGGCAGGGACGGGAACTATGAACACTCTAGGAACTGGAGGAAACAAGAGAGACTCCAACAGACTGAGAGAAATGTTTGCCCAAGAAGAACTGGATCCTTTGGCTTACTCGGGAAGACTCGTTCGCCTGTGTGAGAAAAAGATAGGGAACATGAGAGAGAGAGAGAGAGAGAGAGAGAGAGAGAGAGAGAGAGAGAGAGAGAGAGAGAGAGAGAGAGAGAGAGAGAGAGAGAGAGAGAGAGAGAGAGAGATGTGTGTGTGTGTGTGTGTGTGTGTGTGTGTGTGTGTGTGTGTGTGTGTGTGTGTGATTTTAAATTGTGATTCCATGCCGACACACTTTCTGGTCAAACTTTTTCGTCTCTGCCTTCCTAATTCCCTTCCTGCTTGAGTTATGCCTACATACAAATTACTCCTAAAAAAAGTCGCACTACGATCCTGTAGCTTTGCTTTCTTTTTTTACTAAAGCTTTTGAAGGAAGCGTTAACAGGAAATTTCGTAAGTGTCTGCTTTTTCAGATTTTTAAATTGCCCTCCAATGGATTCTTTATGTCTTTCTGTAACTTCATACCCAGTTTCCTTTCTGACCGATCAATATTGTCTATTCCATTTCCATGCGGAGCAGATACAAATGGGTTGTCTCCTTTCATCCGTGTCCTCATCCATCCATCAGTGAATGGATGCCGCATGTCGGCCAGAGGTTGTGTCCTGCTCGTCCCAATAGTACCCAAAGATCCATCCATCACTATGGTCCTCCTAGCTGACTACATCATGGTGAATGACACACACACACACACACACACACACACACACACACACACACACACACACACACGTCATAATCGAGTGCATTGGTGTATCCTCTCAGCCCTTGCACACATGTTTTCGTTGGTTATGTTCAGCTGTTGTCTGTCTGTCGTCTGCTCGTGAGTGGGGCATAAAACTACCCTCGCTCAGCTACACACTGCTGCTTACTTGTGTACGGACACACTTCAAGTTCCTACTAATGTTATCTGGTTGACCGTTACAAGCGCAACGATGCCTCTCCTCTCCTTTGCCCTGGCTCTCTATGTTGTTCCTTTCCACATTAGTTTATCTTTTTTGTCTTTAACCATGATGCCTTTTCTCTTTTTCTCGCATCAATTAATGTACGGTAAACAAACTGGTGTTCATACACAAATCCTAAAAGTTTCACATCCCTTCGGAGTAATGTAGAAGATACTATTTAATGGTAAAGGATGAATGGGTAATATTTATTAATACCTCCGTTTCATGGAGTTTTTCAGTTCGTATGGTATGGCCTTAACATCGTAAAAATGTTGAAAAAGAAATGACAGCATCCTAAAAACGATGCATCGCCGTTAGTCTCTCATTTGAAATATTGACCGCAGAACAGCAAAAACAGGCGGGGTAAAGTAGACTTGCTTCGGGCATAATATTTATCGTTTTATTTGTATAACGCCATGACAGTTTGTAAACAAACCTCCCACGGGTAGGGTACTAAAGATTAGAAAGTATTATAACTTTTTTTTTTTTATTTACTCAAATACCTTGCTTGTATACTCGTGCACATGTGCTTCTTTGTATCGTTCCATCTCTTAAAGTGAGTGAGGCCTTGCAGGTTGGGTTGGCGATTCATTTCCACAGATCATGAAGCCTCGACAACAACAGCTGCCTATGTGTTGTAAGAGTTTTATTTGTCCTTAGGAGACATTGTGGGAACTTAATATAAGGACGGTAAAGGTCTCCAAAAGTTAATCATGATTCATGGACTACTCACTCCCTGAAAAGAATCTGTCTGAAATGCAAAAACCTGACGCAGACAGGTTCTGAATCAGACCCATTTATTTTCTCACACTCAAAAAACCCACTCACCCACAGTTTTCAAAGTTTTAAGAGGCCGAGAAAAATGATACGGAGCTATTGTGAAGAATTACTAACGAAACATAGAATATCTCATTTTCACATAAATTGATACTAGGGATATTTGTCAACATTTCAGGAATACTGAAACCGTATTACATCTACAAAACAAACAAAACTGCAGCAAAGAATAGCAGCGGCAGCACTGTGGTCAACTGGACCTATCGGTAAAATATCCCAAGTCATTGCGAATACCATCAGCTCTTCTTCTCAGCTAAAATCTACCAATTTAGGCTGAAAAGAATAATAGAAAGTATTACGACATGCTGCGGGTGTGAGCTGACGAGCAAGACGAGTTTTCATATGCACAGTCGTCAACATTTGTTTCCTAAATAACTTAATGGTTAACCGAATCACTAAACACAAAGGGAGTTCCCCGCTGTCATCTTGCAGTATATGATTGTGTTAAACATTGCTGATCTACAAGAAAAAAAAGTCTTACACATTCAGCATTTGGATTGTAATGGTAAATTCCGAGTTCCGTTAAAGTGTATTATTAATAACAACGAAGAATGTTATGTAAGTAAAACAAAATTCAGTCTTTTTTTCTCCTTTGATAATAACAGAAACATTTTGAGTTTAGTGTTTCTTAGCTCTCTCCCATTTTGACTTGGCAACACTCAAAAGATCAGCTGTGTCCGCTCAAACTTTAATTGGACTTGTTATTGGGACTCATTGTTGTCTTAAAGGAACAATCAAATGAATTATAACAACAACAACAACAACAACAACAACAACAGCAAATACATCAACATCATCAGCAGCGGAAGCAGGAGCAACAGCTGCTTCTGCTGTTTCCTTTGTTACAAAATGATTTATGGATTACCACTTTACGAGAAATAAATTAGAAAAACCGAGTAACGGAGAAAGTTGCTTGCTTGGCTTTACGAACGAGTCTTTTTTTTTCCTTTACAGTGTCGCGACACAGCTTGTACTAGAAAAGAAAAAAAAGAAAACAAATTTGGGAAAGAGAATGGAAGTTTTGATGAGAAATGAATTATTAATTTTTGGCTAACGACTTCCTGGCGGAGGAGTGGAGAGGAAAAAGCTGCTTGGCTTGTGAGTGTTTGGTTTGGAGGCAAGCGGACGGTGGGGAGGACGCCACTCCGTGTGAGTGTGTGGGTGGGTGGGGTGGGTGAAAGGGGGGGGACTGAGACGCTACAGCACGCATCTCGCTGTAAGTTATACGAACCCTCACGATGAGTACAAAAGGAACTGGAATTAACAGGAAGAATCCCAAAATCTCGATTTTTTAAAAATAACCGGTCAGTTTCAAAATACGAATTAGCACGATTTGAGCTCGATCTTATTCGATGTAACACTAGAACTGTTTCAACCTTGACTTATAAGAAAAAAAAGAATTAAAAAAATAACAAATTCGCACGAACAAGTAACCTTACACATAGAAACTGAGACAAAAGAAGATAAAGCATTTAGAGAGAATATTATGCGAGAAGAAAATATTACGCAAAATCTAAAAATTGCAATGATTCAGGAACTTGTAAGAGAATCTCTCTCTCTCTCTCTCTCTCTCTCTCTCTCTCTCTCTCTCTCTCTCTCTCTCTCTCTTGTAAGCATGTTATGATATACATTTTATCTTAAACATCGAGAAGATAAACGATGTCAGCTGCTTCAAGTCTTGACCAACACACACACACACACACACACACACACACACACACACACACA
This sequence comes from Eriocheir sinensis, assembly GCF_024679095.1. Taxonomy (NCBI): domain Eukaryota; kingdom Metazoa; phylum Arthropoda; class Malacostraca; order Decapoda; family Varunidae; genus Eriocheir; species Eriocheir sinensis. Next base: position 6,557,098 of record NC_066553.1, read on the forward strand.
CACACACACACACACACACACACACACTTCCTATTAACTTGGAACACGTGAATAAAAAACTGGAGCATTAACTAGAAAAAAAATGGACTGATGATAAACTTTGTCATCACCCACCATAATATATAATACTTAATTTTAAGTAACACTTTAAGTCAAGCTTCACCATTACCTACACGCACCCGTTCCAAGTCTGTCTCGAACTCTCTCCTCACTGCAGCATTCTCAGTCACTGCTGCCGCCAGTCCTTGTCACCGTTGGCGGGCTACCTCCTTCAGCTACTTCCTGGCGTTGGTACGAAATCCAGAGCTGAATTCCTTTTACTTTTCGTAGTCGTCCTCGTCGTCCTCGTCGTCATGGTCCTCATCATCATTATCCTTCTCCTCCCCCAACTCCTCTTTCTCCTCTCGTTCTCCTCCTACTCCTCCCATTTCTTCATCCTCATTTATCAGTCTTCTTTTCCTCCTTGTACCATTAGTGACAATACGGCCAAGCAATAGGAGGTGTCACAATGACATAAGAGGCGGCAAGAGAAGCATAGAAGTGCTTCGATGTGCAAGAAGGAACAGTCGCTAGCAGCAAAACAATATGTAGCGGAAATATCTCATGAGATAAATATGAAGAGTACTGCTCCTTTTCCTGCCCACCCCACTCTCTGCTCCTCCACCCATACATCAATCACTCAATGGGGGCATACGCAGGGGGGCATGTTGCCTCACCCATCCTACGACGCCAAACCCGTGGGTTCCTCCGGACAAGTCTCCAGGAACCCCTCTCCAGCATAAGTAGGCAATCCAAAAATATAGGTATATGTAGATGTCGATCCATCTGTTCTTTGCACACGGCAACGCGTATACACGACACGTAATAATAAAAATGCAAAACAACAAATAACCTCTCTCTCTCTCTCTCTCTCTCTCTCTCTCTCTCTCTCTCTCTCTCTCTCTCTCTCTCTCTCTCTCTCTCTCTCTCTCTCTCTCTCTCTCTCTCTCTCTCTTATCGGTTACGCTGGAATATGTCCGTCATGCTTAAATGAAGTCAGCAAGTTTCTCAAGCCCCACATGTTCCGTTCTAGTCCCCGTTCTCTGCCTCCGGGGTCAGCCTGAACACAAACATTTATTATTCCAAATACTACCACTCATACCTTTACTCTCTGGGGGTTGAACGACCTATGAAGGGGCAAGACACGGTCAGGCAGCGCGGTCCCTTGGTGTGCCTCCCTGCTGTGAAATTCTCAAGTCCGTCGCGTGTGTCGTCTTATTCCTTTTCATACATGTAGTGAAGCCTCCGCCAGGCCACCGAAAAGTGAAGTAGCAGCAGCAGCCGCAGGAAGTGTCTTGCTATTGACCCGCATCCGTCCCCAGTGACGTCTCCGTCAGGCCACTGAAGAGTGCAGCAGCAGCAGCAACAGAGAGTTTGTTGATAGTGAGACGCCCATTCTCATCGATCCTCGCCAGGTCATGGAATGGTGAAGTAGCAGCAGTAGCAGACACGAGGAGCTACCAGTGTCTGAAGATGCTCTTGTGTCATGGCTTGTCGAGTGCACTGGCCGGACCAGGAAGTCATTTCATACTGTCTTCCTCCTTATCCACCCATAATTATCATTAGTTCGTACTCCTTCTTGTTCTGTTTATTGCTCCCTTCACCTTCACCTCCTGTGAAATTTGTGATGAACCGCCTAATTATTCTATTCCTATTTCTAGATACCGACACACGTATTGTCGTCGCATGTGATGTAGCATTTTATCTGACTGCGGGTAGGTAGCCTAATCATAAATATAATATCATCTGAATTCTCTATATATTCTATTAACAAATTTAACCTAAGGAAATATAAATAGTTGAAAAGCAAATTAAGCTAAACAAAAAAGTGTAGGAATATGTAAATCATTATAAGAAAACATTACATAGCAGTGTAACAGGTATCGAAGCTGACATTTATAGAGAGAAGCAAAAGGCTCTCTGGCCGAGGTGTTGACCCTCTCCCTTACCCTTTAGTTAGGCCGTCTGCCACGAACAAGGAAGAGGAAAATCACTGCCTGCATAGCGGGGACACACACAAGAGGGGACGTAATTACATGATCCCTCATTTCCCTGTCGCCCAACGAGACACCCTCGCCTCCCCGCCCAGGCACCAACCCCCCTCGTTACCCACATCAAACGAGATGCCATCTTTCCCTGGACGCTCCTTCACCAGACGCCCCACAAGAGACACGCTGATGATGTGGCATCAAAGGCACACACACACACACACTACTCTCTCTCTCTCTCTCTCTCTCTCTCTCTCTCTCTCTCTCTCTCTCTCTCTCTCTCTCTCTCTCTCTCTCTCTCTCTCTCTCTCTCTCTCTCTCTCTCTCTCTCTCTCTCTCACCTTGATGAACTGGCGTGAGACACACACACACACAAAAAAATCACTTTTTATGTAGCACAAGTGTAGATATAACTTGTTTGTTGCAGTGTTGGTAAAAAATGTCTTCCTTTCAAATCAACCGAATGTTTCAACCAACTGTCCCTAGTGCCCGGCAGCGAAGGAGTGCCTGGTTACGGTAGTGATCAGGGTCACAGAGGAGCGAGGGGTACAAAGAATATCCGCGAGAATGAGCCAGCCACCAATGACACTGAACCTTTGCAATTTCACTTGATGTTTCGAGATGGGAAAAAAAATTCTGTCAGGAAAATTCTGCTAAAATCTCAATACGTGTAGGAGATCTAACAAATCTCAAAGGTTTTAAAATCTAATCAGCTTATTGCCAGTTATATACAAATTTCTCACGAAAATCCTCACAAACTAAAATTTCAGACATATTATAAATTCTACCCAGCCCAGGAAACAAGCTGCTTATCAAAGTAAGCTCTCAACCTTGTGTTATGCACGGAACGTTACCAGAAACACAACCGACGCCCATGTGACCCGTAAGGCTCCGTTCACACTGTGCCGACTCTGGGCCACGACAACCCAGCGACTTTTAAGCCCCCTTCATAATGTACCAATCAGCATCCGGCGATCGTTTATATACCTCTTTCCGACCATGTGAAATGAATAGGCTGCCAATATGTTCTAATACCGAGGGGGATGAAGGGATCAGAGCTATAAGGGAGGAATGGCCAGGGAATAAGATGTTTAAGACTTATAAAACCAGTGATATGTAGGATTATTACTGTTCACGGATAAATGGTTACAATGAAAAGGAATAGACTGTCAAAATGTTCTGATACTGAGAGGGGTGAAGGGGGCGGCACGGCGGGAGGAAAGGCAAGGGAATAAGATGTTTAAGACTTATAAAACTAGTGATATGTAGGATTATTACTGTTCACGGATAAATGGTTACAATGAAAAGGAATAGACTGTCAAAATGTTCTGATACCGAGAGGGGTGAAGGGGGCGGCACGGCGGGAGGAATGGCCAAGGAATGAGATAAGGCAGAGGCTTCTCAGGGGAAATAGTTGCGCTGGGAAGTGCTGGTCACGTCGCAGGGAAAATTGATGACCTGCCGGTATTGAGCTCCTGTCCGGGTGACACATTCCCGCCGGTGTGTCCATAGCTTAAGACCACGCGGGGACACGCATTACGGGGACAGCGGCGATGATCCGTCACTGCTCCTGCTGCTGCTAATGTTCGCACCGACGTGTTATATGGAGTCATTGTTAGAGGAGAGAGAGAGAGAGAGAGAGAGAGAGAGAGAGAGAGAGAGAGAGAGAGAGAGAGAGAGAGAGAGAGAGAGAGAGAGAGAGAGAGAGAGAGAGAGAGAGAGAGAGAGAGAGAGAGAGAGAGAGAGAGAGAGAGAGAGACCTCATGTGTATTCCAGAAAGACCATTCCTTTTTTTTCTTTCTCCATTTTTATTTTTTTCTTCTGCCCACGCTCGCTCGTCACCTTTCTTGACCTCAGTGCACACACACACACACACACACACGTTTCTCCTTTCACCTCACAGCCCAGCCATTATTCACTCCAGATTCCTTTCCTTTATTTTTTTTTCTTCCTTCTCTCCCTCTACTTTTCTTTCTTGGTGCTTGCTTGTCTCTATAATTCTCTTTGAAATTCTTTTCTCATCTCCTCTTCCATTTCTTTTTCCTTTTCTTCTTCTCATGCATCTATATCCGCTTCCTTTTCCTTTTCAGTTTCCTCCTCGTCTAGTTCCATTTTCATAAACCTCCTCTTACGTAATACACACACTCAAATAAGTATCGTTACACATTCAGCACGATACAAACTGACACCAAGGACGAAGCCATTGGTAACAGGCTACTCATGTGGGTATCACTGCGTGTGTTGGGTGTGGCTTCACTTGTCCGAATCAAGTGAGCGGGACTCATATATCAAGCAATAGAATTTGAGCTGGCACAGTAACGCTTCATGAAACACACAGGTGGGGTCTTAGTTGAAGTGACTTGATTTGTGTTGTATGTAGCACTATAATATTGACGTGTTTGGGTGAAATTATGCTTTAACACTCCACACACAAGTGAACAGTTAAAAGTTCGTCCATTTAGGAGACAATATGATAAACATCTTGCGTTATTGTTACACTTTATCTTTCTTACCAGCAATGCTTTTAGCGTTCCAATTTGAAGCTTTTTTTTTCTTCAGATGCCCACGGCTTGTTCATTAGAGAAAAGACACGTTCAGAGGAAGCAATAGTTCCAGGATGGCATATTATGAACTGAACTATATCTGACAAGCGTTGATGGTTGATGTTTTTGTCTTTGACATGGGAAAATATTTCTACCCATCGCTGTTACGTATATCATATGAGCATTATTGTTTTATAATTGGTCAATATAAAGCTTAAACAAGTGGCACTCAAATCACTCCGTTAATGTTATGGTGATGTCTGGTATCTCAGTGTCTCCCTCGCTCTCCCTCCCTTACGAGGGTCCTGTCCTGCTCGCCCAGCAGAGCTGAAGTGGTGGGGGTGATCGCACTTTTACCAACCCTGCCGAGATTACTGTTCTTCATGAAATCCTTCCCCTCCTATACTTACTATTCTCATGCCACCTTCTATTTCTCTACGTTCACCTTCGCTCCCTCATCTCTCTCCTCTTTATCTACCTATGTCTCCTTCTTGTTATACTATTTGTCTTGGCCTTTGTCCTCCTCCCTTTCTACCTTCTCCTTGGTCTGCATTCCTGCTCCTCCTCCTCCTTCTCCCAGGTCCAGGACCACGCCAAGGCATACAGCAGCCAAGGACGTGAGGGGAAGGACGATGAGGGATTCTTGGTCAAAGTCTTGAGACTGTTGCCAGCATTTATTTTTGCTTTCAACAGCCAATGTGTTTTAAAGAAGCGAAGTAAGTTAAACGACCGACGACAAGAATAATAATACTTACTATATCAGAAAACATAAAGGTATTTCCTTCTTCATAATATCAATGCATTTATAATGTTATTTTCTGAATGATGACATAGCACCGAGTCGTTGCACTCAAATCAACACACTCACTCCCCCCCCCCCACCACCACCCCCACCCCCGAACCTATTGTAAACAATGGCATAGGCGTTTGTTTTTTATATGAAGATATTGGAACTATGCATGTATACCGTATATTTTATTATTATAAAATTGTGTTAGCTACTACATAGATATTTAGAGCAATATTGTCCTTTCGAAATACCAGTTACTACACATAATGGTTATTCTTCACAACATACCCCATATCAAATTTAAACTAACTTTCCAAAAATAATATCTTCAATAGTTATTCTTTACGCATAAAAACAAAAGGATTAACACCGTACAGCCCTTGAAATACGATAACTCATAATATAGTTATTATAGCATTTAGTGCCTTATATTATTGTATAGAATATAATATATGAGGAGCGGTGTCGTCGATAGCTGAGGATGCTAACACCAGACAAGAAACCTTTTCCTTGAAAGTCTCGACAGCCAAACGCAGTGAAAAGTGGAGGTGGCGACATTGCTTCCAGGAATTTCCAAAGATCTTTCACATAATACAGTTCCCGTGAACTGTGTGCGCTGTGTGTGTGTGTGTGTGTGTGTGTGTGTGTGTGTGTGTGTGTGTGCTTTCTCACCGAATATCACCCTATAATAATACATTAAGGTTAACATCACCCTATCGATGGAAACCATTACCTTTACAACTTCCAACCTATACCACAAGCTCTACTAACACAAGCATCAAGGAATATAAGCTACGCAATCCCCACATCACCATCACCACCTCCCTCACCATCGTGTACTCACCCTTGCCACAACAAACAATTATATCACCTCTGGCATTACATGGACCACGCAGGCCACCGCTGCCACTTTCTGTATCATGCACTGGGCACATCCATCACTCACAAGCCACACCAGCCATTATCACCAACGAACCACCACCAAACCATTATCACCACAACCACCTTTATAAATTACTCGCAGGGACGCCGAAACTCTCCACCGTCATCCGGAAGGCTGTGGCAGAGTGGTCAGCCTGCGGGCAGGGTGTTCTGGAAGACACAGGTACAAGTTCCGCCCGCCGCCACAAGCTGATAATTTTCAGTTATTGCCGAGCGGCCAAAGACCTTTCACCTAATATGTCTCACATGTCCTAATAACCACCTTTCAACCCGAACTCTAGCGAAACTCTTTCAAAACGACCAAATGGAGTTCCAAGAGACAGCATTAGCCAGACAAGAATGACGCCAGTATAGAATGCTTGCCAGCGCCACTAAGGAGCCGGGAAAATATATCATGCCCCATCATGAAAGCATTATGGCGCTATATGCTGAAAAAGCAAACCAACCAACCCATTCAGTCAGCAACGGCAGTTTTATTATCCCAACTGCCTCCACCACCTCCATCACAGGAAGAAAAGTTCACACCATCCACCACACATCACCACCATGGCCATTCAACGCTGCAGACAAACACAACTTAATAGAGAGACAGCACCGCCAAAGCCGTTATTACCAGGGTTGTGTGTGATCTCAAGAGGAGCGTTGGATGACTTGCTGTGACGTTTTGAACAAATAACGGGGGCAGGAAAAGGTTAGCAGCGGAGGACTCATTTTCCTTACATACCTTAAAAGCATGATTCTCTCTCTCTCTCTCTCTCTCTCTCTCTCTCTCTCTCTTCTTCTTCTTCTATTTTTTTCTTTTTTTCTTCTTCTTTTTCTACTTCTTTCTCTTCTATTTTTTTCTTTTTTTTCTTCTTCTTTTTCTACTTCTTTCTCTTCTATTTTTTTCTTTACTCAACCCTTGTCTCTTAACATCTGATTCTTGACCTCCGGCTTCTTGTTTCCACATTTCCTTCCTTTTATCTTCCCATTCCTCTTCGTTCAATATCCCACCACCTGTTACTAAAAGCGCCAATTAAAGATGAGCTCCGGGAGGGCAGCATGAGCCAATACAAGATGGCGCCACTATAAACACTCGCCTGCGCCAGAACGGGCTGGGCCGACCATCAGGCCCCACCGGGAAGAAGCCTTGGGCCGACCATCAGGATCCACCGGGAAGAAGCCTACCAGCGCAACAGGCCACGACGTAAAAGAAAAAAAATAGTACCTAAAATAATTATTATATTGATTTCCTCACCTACTACCTCTACTATTTCTTCTTTCCCTGCCCTTCTTTCCCTGCTCTTCCTCCCCTTCGGCACCACCTCCCTCTCTCCTCGTCCTGTGTGTGTTGCCCAGCCCACAACGCCTGCTCTGGTCCTAAGCCCCCTCTTCCTCCTTCTTCCCCACCACCGGCACTACCTCCCTCTCTCCTCGTCCTGTGTTCCTCCTCTTCCTCCTCCTCCTTGTCCTCCTCCTCTTCCTCCTCTTTCTCCTCCTCCTCCTACTACTCCTTTTCATCTTCCTCCTCCTCCTCCTCCTACTCCTTTTCATCTTCCTCCTCCTCCTCCTCCTCCTCCTCCCTCCTCCTCCTCCCCCTCTTCCTCCTCCTCCTCCTTCTCTTCCTCTACCTCCTCCTCCTCCTCCTCCTCCTCCTCTTCTTCCTCCTCCTCCTCTTCCTCCTCTTTCTCCTCCTCCTCCTACTACTCCTTTTCATCTTCCTCCTCCTCCTCCTCCTCCTTCTCCTTCTCCTTTTCCTCCTGCTTCTCCTCCTCTTCTTCCTCCTCCTCCTCCTCCTTTTCATCTTCCTCCTCCTTCTCCTCCTTCTCCTTTTCCTCCTGCTTTTCTACTTCTCCTCTTCCTCCTTGTCCTCCTCCTCCTCCTCCTCCTCCTCCTTTTCATCTTCCTCCTCCTCCTCCTCCTTATCCTCCTGCTTCTCCTCCTCCTCCTCTCCTTTTTCCTCTTCCACGTCCTCCTCTTCCACCTCCTATGTTGTCCGGCCACAGCCCTGTCCCAACTCCCTCCCGCTGCACGCTTACTAAATTCTCTGCAACTGTTCCTCTGCCCTGCTCGCGGCCCTAACGACTCCCCGCCCACTATAAAATAAAGCAGCGCGGCAGGATCGTAGAGGCACCATTTTCATAAGTCCCTGAAGATAATGTTTCCTGTGGTGTGGCCGGCGAGAACACTGTTAATGGACTGGTGAAAGGCGCCGGGAACAGTTGCCGGTGTGGGAACGGTGAACGGGTGCACGTATAAGACCCGCGTCCGTGCCTGTGTAGCTAAAGTGTGTGTGTGTGTTTATGTGTGTGTTTATGTGTGTGTGTGTGTGTGTGTGTGTGTGTGTGTAAATTTTCTTCCAAGGTCTGGCGACATGCGAGACGTGATTACTCGCCAGTTTCCTCCAGGTGGAAGCTTTGAGTTCATTACTAGACATACGAATTATATAAGCGGGACCTCTTGCTAGGACTTCACACACAACAAACACTTACCCCGCCTTGGTTATGGGGGATAGGGACAGTAGCGAGTCTAAGTTAGTATAAAAAATAAATTTCGGCTTGAGCAACATGCCAGGGGACACAGGCTGAGCGCTGTATTTATTGCAGTACTGAAGCGGTGTGTGTGTATGTGTGTGTGTGTGTGTGTGCGCTTACATGTATGTTATTCACCCCGGTCCGATGACGTACTGGATTCGCGATCGGCAGCCAGCCAGTATCCAAGGCTATAAAATGCAAAGACTACTCCACTGAAGGCGGAGGTAAAATATGGGTGAGGGTGGTTCCCTTCATCGGCTGTTTCGGCAGAGGCCACATTCACCTATATTCTCATACGAGATTATCTTAATTATTTGAAAGAATCATTATTGTAGTTGCCTCACAGTCCTCTTAGAGAAGCAAATGTGAAGAACTGCGTTTCCGTCTCCCTCATCCAGAGGAAACGGATACAGTGCTGCCCCATAACGAAACGCAGATTCGAACATCCCCTATTCATTCTATAAGTTCCAGTCCATGCATGTAAACAGGACCCTCGCATGCAAGAACACTTAATTATGGAACTATACGAATATGCCCGGCTTGCCTCACGATCTCGGTAAATAGCATTATCATAATCACTTTTTTCATTCACAACGACACAGATATCAGTAATTGAAGCGAAATATAACTGGAAATGCTTCTAATCTAATCAGCACTTTTTACTTTCAAGCTCGCAGTTATTGAAATGTTAGGGAAAGAAATGACAGATGAAACACACATTCAATAAACATAGAGCGCTTGTCGGCGGAAAGAAACGATAATATTATTTTTCACTGTTAAGAGATTACCGTCGAGTACTTTTCTTCTCTCAGACATCGGACAGGTCATGTATATAACTATAAACAAATAAAGAAACAACTAGCGATAAACTGTGAGATAAGTATGGACCATGTACGATCTCTCTCTCTCTCTCTCTCTCTCTCTCTCTCTCTCTCTCTCTCTCTCTCACACACACACACACACACAGAAACATACACACGCAACCATGTAAACACAAACACATCATATAACAGCGAAAGAGGTGCTCGTGCAGATATTTAATAATTTTTGTATTTGTTTATGTCTGGCAAGATTTTCTCGCACTCCTGGGAGAAAAAAACACTACTTATATTTTATCATGATTAGGTGTAGCCATGGGAAACTAATCACAGGTTGTCCCCCAAACAACCTCATTGATACCATTGCCATCAATAAATAAAAAATAAAAATCGTGCTCTAATCTTCAAAATAACGCCGGCTTTATTAGCTTCATTTGGCGGGTAGTCGCGGTGGAAGGAACACACCAGTTACATCTTCCGCAGCTGGTTTCTCCTGGAGATCTTGTTTCGGGTGTTAGGAGTCAATGTTATTGATTTATTATGTGATAAATATCTGCGATTAAGGGATGAAAACTCCTTCAGAGGGGGGTTAAAGAATGTGATACAAGTTTAGGGAATGTCAGATGTTATATTTTCTAAAAGCGTTTTACAAATTTCCATAAAAAAATTACATTTCATGAAAGTTTATTTCAATTGTTATGTTCTTCGTTTGTTTATTTGTTTCTCAATTTGTAATATGAGACAGCCGAAGCTATAACTCGTATGAGGAAATATGGTTAGTCTTTCACAGTGAAGAATGTCAGCTAAGACTAACTAAGACCAACCTATTAGAGCTAAAGAAGGGAGGGAGGAAGGAACGAAAGAAAGAGTGAACGAATGAGCAAAAGGAAGGAAGGAAGGGAATGAAGGAAGGAAAGGAGAAAGGAAAGGAGAAAGGTAGGGAGGAAGGAAGGAAAGGTGTGTGCTTCAACCCTTAAGATGGACACAACTCTCTTGGGAGTACACACACATAACATGCTAGGGACACGTGAACGGAATCTCCAAAACTGCGAACTCTATCTTCCATGTAAATGAGCAAGATAATTGTATACATATGCGTTATTACTGTAAAATATTTGAGGCAACATATATATATTTTTTCAATAATTATGTGAAATCCATTCTGCATTTAATGACCCCTACCGCCCGTCCTAGCTTGAGTAAACATGAACCAGCAACGCAAACATGTGTTGATCTTTATGATCGCGTGGATGTAATATCGCATGTTCAGTGCAGAGTGTTCACAGATGAAGCTCATAAAAAATGATAACATTTTATTCTAAGGTTCACATTCTATTTTCCATTACTTAAACTGGCGTGTTTATGGTTGCGCCAGCACGTATCTCTCGTCACCAAAAAACAACAACAGTCACCTAAAAGCAGCCACTGTGAAACCTAACGGGGAACGTACTGTTGTCATTCGTTGTTAATGAGACAAACATCGTTATGCAACACATTAATCGCTCACTACCATGAAAATAATTCTCTCTCTCTCTCTCTCTCTCTCTCTCTCTCTCTCTCTCTCTCTCTCTCTCTCTCTCTCTCTCTTGCCTACATATTTTTGCAGAATACAAATGGCAGGTGGTTTTCATTATATAAATTGCCCATAAAATTTACTTATTGTTGTTTATATTCATCAAATGGGTTGAGAAGATGGTTGATCACTTTACATTATTTCTTTTATATTTCCTTACTATTCAAGTCACAAGCATATGGAGGCTGGAAAGACAAACAGAGAAACACAAAGAGAGAGAGAGAGAGAGAGAGAGAGAGAGAGAGAGAGAGAGAGAGAGAGAGAGAGAGAGAGAGAGAGAGAGAGAGAGAGAGAGAGAGAGAGAGAGAGAGAGAGAGAGAGAGAGAGAGAGAGAGAGAGAGACAGTTGGAGAGACATCGAGATTTACCATCGGTATATGAAATGAATAAGATGGAAAGAAGCTGATAATTGAAATGATTAAATGTTCAATAATCCAAGAGAAAAAATTAAAACTTCACAGCGGTGCTGAGAGTTGTATAGAGGTTCATAGCAAGGATCAAAGAGAGAGAGGATAATTCGCCCCGACGTCATTGTTATGACGTCACAGGGAACGATGACGTCACGCCCGCATGTCGCGCACTGGTGCCCAAAGCAATGGCGAAAGCATGGAAAAGCCCCTTCTATTACGTTATTTCAATGCAGCAGAATATGAAACTAGTGCAACCTGTAAAACCTGTGAAACCTTAGGCCACTCTGTCCCAAGTTCCTTGTGTTGCTGGAACACCCAAACACCGCACAAACACCCATTTTAGCTTCTTAAATAAGGGGTTTGGGCTCCAGTGGGCACCAGTTAAACAGCTGGCGGGCATGACGTCACAGACGCACAGACGTCACAGACAGCGAAATATCCTCTCTCTCTCTCTTTGATCCTTAGTTCATAGTGCTTCAATTTCCAACTGTTAGCCGTGTTTTTGTGTAGTGGCCAGTTCGGGCTGGCCATCACGCCCTGAGGACGGCAACTTGCAACAACATGCAACTTGTACTTACTCATCGGAGCTGCAACCACGCTCTGCTGGGTCCATTTTGATCCCCCGAACTGCAATTAAGAGAACAAGTATTATTTTTTTAAAAGTACAATCATTACATGGACAACATACATCACTGACATATATAAACACGGTTTGTGTATGTATGTATTTATGTACGAATATGTATGTATGTATGCATGTATATAATATAATAAAGCCCATTAGCTGCGCAGGCAAATTGAATTTCTGGTGGCTGAAGCCATAATATATACCCCATGATTCTTGCCTGGCCCGTGCTGCTCTACGGATCTCTACCTGATCCTATTGAGTCTCGCAAGAGTCCGGGTTGATTGGTGTTGAAATAATCAATCAGGACCGCATGTGGCTTATCTTGGATCACTCGGCCGATGACTGATAATAGTAAGCTTGTTGACGCGGGCGGAGATTGAACGGGATTCTCCAGAGCACCGCGCCCGCACCCTGACCCCTCGCCCACCGCCTCCCAGGGGCCCAATAAATCCAGAACCCAGTAAATCAGACCCGACAGAAAGTTAACCAACAACAGCCAGCCAAATTGCGCCAAAATTCTCATAATTCGTTGTTGATTATTGATCTGAAGACAATGAGCAATGAGTGATTAGGGAGGGCGCGAGGAAAGAAAAAAAAGCAAGATGAAGGGAAGATACAAGGAAGCGAGATAAGAAAAGCAGTAGCAGTGAGAAGGAAGTAAAGGAAAAAGAAGCGTGAAATAGATAAGAGAATATTAATTTGATGTGTTGTGATTTTAAAACTAAGTTAATGTGGTATTAAATGTTTTAATGCTGTATTATAGCATGTAATGTACTATTCTTATCTATTGGGTCCTTGAAGTATCCTTCACCTTGTTCTGTTGCTTGACCGAGACAAGACAAGCCGGGGTTCAGCATGCAAGGCGAATGAGGCTGCGTCAAAGTGGATGTATAAGCCCAAGCGATCCCTTTGTCACATATACAATATTGCATAAATAAAGGTGTTAAATGGGATTGGTTGCGTAACATTTTATTACCAGACGCCAACAAACATATTGAACTAACACTTAATTATGCATTTAATAATATAAAGGGCTGAGCTATATGAAGGGAATATATGCCAGTATTTGCAAGTGCTATTGGAGCCATTAGAAAGGAGTGGTAAATAAAAATTGAAAGAAATACTTGGTACAGAACCATAAAAGAAACGGTCGAGTAGAGGCCAGGAAACTGAGACAAGCGGCTAAGGCTACTAAGAGCTCTGAGCGCAAAGCCTTATTAAGGAGACACATCTCAGGAAAGTCAGACGTACACATTGCAAAGAGAATGTCAACTCTATTCCCTGCAGTAGAAGAGCAAGTCACCCAACACCCAAATAGTGTGGTACGTTCAATCCTTTCTCCCTCGACACACTCGGGTATTATAGGAATTCTATTCGTTCTGTGTGTGTGTGTGTGTGTGTGTGTGTGTGAGAGAGAGAGAGAGAGAGAGAGAGAGAGAGAGAGAGAGAGAGAGAGAGAGAGAGAGAGAGAGAGAGAGAGAGAGAGAGAGAGAGAGAGAGAGAGAGAGAATGGAATGCAAGCACACAAAAATATTGATTAGCAACAAGGAAAGAAGGAAATGGAGGTCCAATAACGCTACTTTTAGTGACACAGGTAATGAATGGATCGTTATTATATTCCAGGTTGAAAAGTTACCCAAAACCTGGTATTGGCTTTCAATCTTACTAAAATAAATCAGATTGAATTTTCAAGGAGAGAGAGAGAGAGAGAGAGAGAGAGAGAGAGAGAGAGAGAGAGAGAGAGAGAGAGAGAGAGAGAGAGAGAGAGAGAGAGAGAGAGAGAGAGAGAGAGAGAGAAACTGCATTTTCCAATAGCGATTACTAAGGTGGAATAAGTGGCGATCGTTTTTTTTTTTTTTTTAATCAATGGTGCAGCACTGAACCACTAGAAGTTAATTCCATTTTCGCGCTACAACGTTGATGAAGAAAAACTTGGACCGGTCTGAAAATATATGTTTACATTTAGTTTTTGTGCCCTTACTTCTCATTTCAGACGTGGCATCGGTCATAAATACGTAAATTGGATATGTCCGCATTCATATAAATTCGATCAATTTTCCTCGAAGGCAACGATTTTCCTGTTAAGGCGACCAAATTTCTTTCTTTCGGAGGAGAGAGAGAGAGAGAGAGAGAGAGAGAGAGAGAGAGAGAGAGAGAGAGAGAGACTAAACGGGTAGACGGACAGAGCACAGAAAGACAAAAACAGATAGTACACACACAAAAAAAAACACTCAAGGCAAACCACACATAAACAAAATAGATAAAAAGGCACCTTCATCCCATTCTTTCTCAGCCGAACCTCCTCCTCCTCCTCCTCCCTCCTAACAAGTGCAGCTGTTGCTCTGAATATTCCCAAGGTGGTGAGGGTGAGGTGAGTGGGGGAGCAGGTAAGGCTGGGGCGTTCTTCGCTGTTTTTATGTAGTGCTTGTTTGTTTTGTTCCGAGCCTCGTAAAAGAACGGTGCGTGGGAAGGTGCTATCAGCGAAGGGAAGGCACTGCAACCTCTCTCTCTCTCTCTCTCTCTCTCTCTCTCTCTAGTGTTTTTTTTCCTGTTTCTTCCGTACCTGAGAAGAAAGGTCATTTTTACTCCCTTCCCCCGGCACTTCCTCTTTTCTTTCCCCTGCCACACCCTTCTTTTACCTCACTTCCTCACTCGCAACCTTCCTCCCAATTTTCGTTTATTTCCTCTCTCTCTGATCTGGCATGGAGAGGTTACTACATACCCGTCTATACCATTCGTTTTATTCTCTCTTTTAATACTTTTTCCCCCTTCTTTACTGCCACTTGCGCTTCTTCCTCTGATTTATGTCTAGCTTGTTTCGTAATTACGTCGGGAAATCACCGCTCACTCCCTTTTTCTCTCGTTCGTCCCTAACTCTCTCTCTCTCTCTCTCTCTCTCTCTCTCTCTCTCTCTCTCTCTCCATTGCTTTCTTTTCTAACCTTTTTACATCTCAATCTCTTGGGCTCAAATTTAAGAAAGGTGACAAAGTGCATGGTGCTGTTGACTATTTATTTAACACCTTGCATATACGTCATGAATTTTTACGGTTTGACACCTCCTATGTAGAGAGCCAGATGCTGTTCGCTTAATGGTAATGTTGTTAGGATAGGTTATTTTTTTTTTCTTACGGTCACATCCCACTTCCATAATACCTATTTGTACTTTAATATGTTAGTGCATACTTAAATTATTCAAAATCGTGATTAACTTGTACATTGAGACACACCTATACACATTCAAACGCAAACATTTCTTTAACACAGAATGCATGCTCCCACATTTTATAACCCTGTTTACTCCTAACACATCACAGTCATCAAAGCTGTTAAACCAGGATCTCAGAGATAAACAGCAACATACGTTTGACAAAAAACACAAACATCTATTCATTTTTTTAACAACCCCACTCAATTGGCGGTCCCATACATAAACACTAATATAAGTCACAGCTAACTTGCTTTCATTAGATCTCGTGGGAGTCCGCTCATCCCTACAGTTCCTTCACCTTCACAATATTTTTTTTTAAACTTGGCACTGTAACATAAGAACTTTTAGGCAACATAAAGGTGGACCAACTGAAACACGTTTGTAGCGGCTGAAACAAAGGAACGAGGGCTACGAGACACAAAATGTCTAGTAACTGAGGGGGGGAAGGACAGGCCGCGGCGACACGCAGTACTGACGAAGCAGGGAAGAGAAAGAACATGTGAGAGAGTGGCGGCAAACGACTGCCGGCAGGACCGAAAAAGCTTTGACCAGCCGACCACACAGAGGAGCCAGAGATGAGGGGAGACACAACCGCGGGCACACAGACTGCGCATTGACAGGTTGTGCATAGACATGGGCGACACAGGGGCGGCGGGAGACAGCCGCAGACACACAGACAGCTGGATGACAGCGGTTTGAGGATAAGGGTGAAACAGACGCAGCCACACGGAGGGAACAGAGAGTGGAGGCCGCCGTCACCAACATCCCGCCGACAACTGGACAGGAAAATTGACTCTTTGGCTTATTAGTTAAAAGGTGTGAGAAAGAAGGGGATAGAGGGGGTCGAGGGAAAAGAGGGGGTTGGGTGGGGAAGGGATTGTGTGTTTGAGGGGTTGGGTTAGCGGTTGAAGTTATATTAATGGACTAATTTCGGTGCTATCAAAAGTTTCGGAACACTAATGAGGGAGTTGGATTAATGTGTGTGTGTGTGTGTGTGTGTGTGTGTGTGTGTGTGTGTGAGTAATGACCTTCCACCGACACAAATGCTTGCTAGTATCCGAAACAATGTGACTTGATGCCCAGGACACAAAGAGGAAACGAGGCCCGTTGATTCAGGTCATACGCTGTTCTGCAGGTCATGACGTGCACAGTGCAGGTTACAGTCAGACCGTGCTGCAGGTCTCCCATGAGGTCATGAAAATCACGTAATCATGGCAGTGAAGAGAGAGAGAGAGAGAGAGAGAGAGAGAGAGAGAGAGAGAGAGAGAGAGAGAGAGAGAGAGAGAGAGAGAGAGAGAGAGAGAGAGAGAGAGAGAGAGAGAGAGATTTCAAATACGTTCATTTCCACAGGGTAAGGGTTATTACACTTAGATAATGAAATAGATGATAGGCATTTGTCTACACACACACACACACACACACACACACACACACACACACATCCACCACCGTCTCTTCTTTTCCCGGCCGTCACCTCACCTGACACCCTCTCGCCCCAGGCATGCCAGGTGTCCCCATTCCCATGTACTCTTCCGACTTCCTGGAGAGGTCGGGTGTTACCTTTCATCGCCTTTCAATTCTTTACTGTTCCATCTTCCTTTCCTATGGCCTTCACATCCTCTCCTCTTTACTCCAATGAACGTGACCTCTCCTGCTTTTCTTGTTCTTCACTGTTCCTTTGTACAGCCTCAGTCCTTCAGTTTTTCTCCCCTGTTTAATATTTATTACTTTTCCTTTCCCTCTTGCACTCTTGCTCTGCCATTTTTTTATATATATATTTGTCCGTCTTCCTCATTAAAGTGTTCCTCATTTTCGTCTCCCTCCTTCTCCTCTTCTTCCCGTCCTCATTACTTTTTTATTGTCATTTCCTTTTCCTCTTGTCCAGTTCTCTCTCTCTCTCTCTCTCTCTCTCTCTCGTACAGTTGAACTCTTGGCCGGGTGTTCGATCCTAGACAAGGAATAATATATGTTGAAGGCATATCCGTACATAGGGAGAGTATGGCCTCCTTGACAGGTAAGGTAATATGGTGGTGGTAGTGTTGGTATTTACTATATTCTGAATCTAGATTTTTGTTTTATAAAAATGGTTCCTGTAGGTGCCATAAATTCCTACTGCTGGTAATCTTCCAAACCATTCCTATTCCTACCACATCGTAAAAGATGAGTTGGTAGTTATTTTGTAGTAGTGTTTTGCATCAACGCTACAGTGTTCCATACAATGATCCTGCATACTCTCACCACAACTCCAGGGATAGGGAAGGACAGGGAGGGAAGGGAGAGTTCAGTCTGACAAAGTCTACCAAGACCAACCCAAGCCTCCTCCTCACCCCCTCCTACTAAGTTTCGCTGCTGTCTGTGTGGATGTCCATTTCGATATCTAGCAATTCCTAGTCTTACAACAGTTCCAGAAACAAGCAAGATCAACAGAAGCGGTTGGGGATAATGCTAATAGACTCACCACTAAGTTACCAACATCTCCAACTGGCCTTTCTCCACCTCCCCGGCACCTCGCGCCGCAAATGTTATTAACACAAAGCATACAAGGCTCTAATGCTGCCCTGGACAACGTTTGCCAATACTAACCAGAAATACTTTCACCACAGCCAAGCAACTTCCCAGAAAACTTTCGTTCTCCTCCATGCTCCCCCCTTACAAGCAAACAATTAGCTGATATATGAAAACTGAACAGTCACCTTCCACCTTGCCGCTCTCTTCACTCATGATATGTATGTACAGCCTCATGTGCCGTGTTCTGAATTTGTGTCCATATTAACCTAGTTTATTACATAAGCAACATACTTTTTTTTTGTGTGTGTGTGTGTGCCCCGAGACCACGATGAAACAGTTCCATGGACCATCGCCTCCAGGGGGTACCACGAAACATTTCATACTACTTATTAAATCAAATCAACTTTTCATTTATTAATTTGGTCTAGATGTGTCCGTCTGTCTGTCTGTAGGAATGAATCTCTCTCTCTCTCTCTCTCTCTCTCTCTCTCTCTCTCTCTCTCTCTCTCTCTCTCTACGTTGCAAAACTTAAGAGGTGTTAACATATTTCATTCACTTTTAAACAGCCCAGAAAATTATTGTATCTTTTGCTAAGAGTTTGCTCTGAGCAACACATTTACAACATAACTTTACGTTTGTTTAAAATTACACGAACATGAAATTTACACTCAGTGATTTATGATACTTTTCTTATATGTTTTTTTTCTGAAGGTAGATATAGTAGGACACACACACACACACACACACACACACACACACACACACACTGTTTTTAAGAAAGTAGTAATACGCTTATATGTCTACAACACACACACACACACACACACACACACACACACACTGTTTTTAAGAAAGTAGTAATACGCTTATGTCTACAACACACACACACACACACACACACACACACACACACACTGTTTTTAAGAAAGTAGTTAATACGCTTATGTCTACAACACACACACACACACACACACACACACACACACACACACACACACCTCATACTTTCCAATTAAATGCCTGCCATAGCTGTCACCACCTAGCTCTTTTTTTCTCCACTCCTACACCATGCAGTTTCCCCTCGCCACACACCGCGCGTTCCCTCCAAAACATAACAAAACGCACTCTATTCCCTTCAACCCTAAACCGCTTCCCTTCATCTTTACCTCAACCTTCATACACTCAGCACACTTATCTTTCCTTCCCACTCACCCCACACACCTATATCCTTCACTATATATAACGCCTGTGTGTGTGTGTGTGTGTGTGTGTGTTTCCACTCAGCTATTCACCAATGAACTGGCATTATTCTCCTTATGTGCTCAATCCATATTTACATTCGCTTCATATATTTTCATCGATGGAAAATTGCGTATATTTATATTATTTGACATCTGGTGTTCATTCACAACACATGATCTTCTCAATGTGTTTATTTTTTTACGTAATATATATCTTTACTTCAAAATGCATGAACCTAAGTCTATAATTTTCAAAGAATAAAGAATACCATGAACGTAAGTAGACATTTATTTTATAATCAATAAAAACACAATCCCTCGGCTTTCTTTTTCCTAGACGTTAATCCCAACATTTGTCATAAGTAGTTAATAGACAGTTAGCCTTAACTTGCGCTATATGTATTATTTCCCCACCCACCCATTTTTTTTTTGTCATCAATGAATTGATTTCATTGGGAAGTCTTCTGTTAACTTGATAAGCAGTATTTCCCTTCTTGAGGCAACAATCCTCATCGTTCCATCACACTTTGGAACACTAATTGCTTGTTATGTAAGAAGGAATGCTGGGCTTGTAGTTGAAGGTTATAATGACGGCATTAGGTCTAAATCATATTAAAAAAATTTAAGAAGTAATTGGTAAAGAAAATCAATGAGCTATAGTTCCATTATATAGATTCGCATCACATCGTCACGGCTAGCTACTGAGGTCGTCGCCTCTGGCTCCATGCCGAGCCCCTTGGCTGAGGGGTGCAGGGTGCTGGGTGTGGTGGCAGAGTGTAGCCTGGCGTTGGTTTTGTACCAGACACGCCTACTGACCTCCCCGGCCCGGCTTCCATTTCCTTCCGTCACAAAACCTGGAGTCCGAGTTATTTCCTTTCCCTTCCGTTCAATTCCTCTCCGTTTCTCTGGCATATACTCTTTTCCACTATATTTTACTTTGCACTCTCTCTCTCTCTCTCTCTCTCTCTCTCTCTCCCTTCCCTTATGTTACCTTTGTACCACTCTCTTTCATTTTATCTTGCCTTACCCTGCCACTCCCATTTCTTTTATATTTATCCTTTCATTCCTCTCCATCCTCCCTTTCTTTACGCTACCCTTCGTTTTAGTTCTCTTTTCTCTTTCCTCCCCATACTTTCCTTTCCAATTTTTATCTGTCCTTCCATTCTTTTCCCCTCCAACTACTTCACAACCCTACACTCCCTCACCTTGTTCCCCCCCCCCCCTTTCCCCTTTTCTATATTATCTGCCCAACCGTACCTTCCCTCTCCTCCCCCTCCCTTTCCTTCACTCAGCCCAATACCATCACACCAATCTCTACCTTATCCAAGCTCTCCCAGTCCTCCTATTTATCCCCTTCCCTTATTTTTCCTTCCTTGCTATACTCTTTATCTCCTCTCCCTTCCCTTCCCTTCCCTCCAGTCCTCCTTTCTCTTCAGCCCGGATAATGCCAGATAAAGGCGAGGAAATGGAACCGTCGAGAGAGAGAGAGAGAGAGAGAGAGAGAGAGATCGGGTGGGTCCGTTCTAGAAAAGCCCAATCGTCAAGGTTTATACGATATATTATACAAAACTTGGTTCTTGGCCTCTTCATCACAACCACAAACTGTTACGCAACTCTGAACCCCCTTCAACACCACCAGCACCTCCATTAACAACGACCATCATTCTTCTTTCACCACCACCACCACCACCACCACATCGATTCCTCTCCAACACCACCACCATTTCCAATAACGATAACTATCATTCTTCCTTCACCACCAGTTCCACCACCGCCACCAAAAACAACCACTACCACAATTACCAACTTCCAATGCCCCTAACACCCGCCAGCAGTGCCATAACGCCATCCACCTCAACCCTACAACGCCACCACCACTACCTTCACCGCCACCACCATCCCCTCCCCGATCACTCCCAGCTTTTCCACCACCCTCCTCAATCACGTCATGTAACACCTTCATTCCTTCCTTCCGCCCCTTCGTTATCGGTGAAGGACGCTGCGGTCAGCACGCGTCCTTAGTATCCGGCATAAAGCTTGCGGTAATGCACCAGCTCGCTGCTAAAACTCCACTTACGGTTCGATAAAGGACTTTGGGAGGTCGTCTGCCTGATGGAGAGAGAGAGAGAGAGAGAGTCACATAGATTTACTTCGTAGAATAACCTAGATGTTCAGACACCACAGATTATATGGTCTCTCTCTCTCTCTCTCTCTCTCTCAGGCAGACGATCTCCCGCCATCCCTTATCACACTGTAAATGAGGTTTTAGAGGCGAGCTGGAACATTACTGCAAGTTTTATGTCGAATACTTAAAGGGCGTGTGCCGACTGCAGCGTCCTTCACCTATAACGAAGGAGCGGAAGGAAAGAAGGAAGGTGTTGCATGACGTGATGGAAGAGGCTGGAGGAAAGGCAGAGTGGTAAGGAAATGGTAGTGACGTTGGTGGTAATGTAGCTAGATTGGAAGTGGAGAAATAATGAAAAATGGTGATTATGGTAGTGGTAGTTTGTGGTGGCGCTGTTCATGTTATAGGGAGAGTGGACATTAGGGGGGTAATGATGGTTGGTGGATGAAGAGGGGGTGGAAATCAGGGGTGTTGCTGCATGGTGGTGAAGGGATAGAGAGGTGATGGCGGTGATGGTGAAAGTCAACTGTTGTTATTGAAGTTGTTCTTGGTGGTGGTATTGGAGGAGGAAGAGCTGAAGTTTATTATGGTGTGGTTGTGGTAGTGGTGAAAGAAGAGTGGTTGAAGTAATAGGCGTTGGAGTTGAGTTGGTGGTGATGGAGAGGAAATGAAAAGGGAATGAAAGTGAACAAAGGCAGCGATAGTAACCGATTTGTATTCCACCCGTAGCACCCTTCTTCTACAGTCTACACAATTGCCTCCACCACAACCACCGCCAAAGAACGCCTATGCCTGAAATATCTTGGCTCTTATGCTCGCAATGAGTCACGAAAGAAGATCATGTTTATTAGCCTAAGACCCAAAGAAGGTATTGTGGTATTGAGGGCCAAGTTCAGGGCTTCCAAGAGGTACGTATAAGAACGAAGGTTTAATCCTTTATTTTTTTATCAAGCCAAAAATTCTCTCGCTCGCAGAGGTGCCCTGTTCTCACGTAGATATCTCTGCTACTTGATTGGTTGAATAGGCGATGGTCTAATATTCTAATACATCATTTAATTTGAAATAACTCCCAGGTGATGTGAACCAACACATATTTACTAATTCAATTTTCTCTGTCCTCGTTATTTGGTATTATTACATAATAACATATTTACGAGATGCTCTTCTTTGTGTCGCAGCAAGGCCCACCCCTCCCTAGCCTGAGCCAGCTTTACTTGGTCTTTTTATCATCACTTTTTTCTTTCTATATTGCTGTTATGAGATGAAGACAATAAAACAATGTGGACTGAAGTCTAGTACCGAGAAAGTTAGAAAAAACAAAACAGTGAGAAATCTCTGAAAAGATGAAGAGATTCAAAGAATACACCGTTGCTACCTCGTGCTTCCCAGCCTTCTCCACCCCTCTTAACAATCATCGCCGCTGCTGCCACCTCTTCCTCCATCCCTCCGTCTCATCAACACCGAAGAAGAATTATGTTTTCTAGCATAATGATTCTTTTCATTGGTCGACAACTACAGAAACGCTTGTGAGAACTTCAGAATCCCTTGTAAAAAAAAACTTTAAAGCGATTGGTCTTGGAGGAGACTACAATAGACTAGTCGGCCTAAACACACACACACACACACACACACACGATAGGATAAAAGGAGACAATAGGCTAGACGACACACATACACAAAACGAAATTAGACTACAATAGGCTAGACGCCCCCCCCCCCTCCCACCCACCTACACGGATAAAAGGAACTACAATAGTCTTGATAACACACACACACACACACACACACACACACACACACTAAGTAGATGGACCCAGCTGCTACAATTACAAATATACAAAAATAAAAATAAAAACGTTCCCGACGCATGACAATCTAGACATTAATTCACTCACGGTGCTTCGTCGTTCAGCTTGGCTCGAATAATCCCACACCATGTCGATTTTACAAACCCATGAGGCTGCTCTGGTTCACGTAAGTACACAAGTTGCGAAAAAGTAAAGCTATTCCATTTATCACACTAAGGTTACGCAAACTCTCACACTCACGTCACAAGGAAAACTGTCGACTGGATTGAGAATTTGAGATCGCGTTGGGGAGATGCCAATCATGCCATTTTTCCATACAAACAATACTAGCGAACGATGCAAGTTTGAATGGTAGTGATCACATGCTTGAGTAATTATCGAAACAGACTAGACAGTGATGCTTCAAGAACAAGAAGCACTGCACCAAATAAACTATATTAGGCTACTTTCACCAAACTATAGTCTATCCATTTGGGCAAGGCCACTCACGGTAGCTTAGTCCCAGCGACTCCACTTCCCCCTTCTGGCTGGGTAGCTCCGAGTGGGATGATGTAACCTATTTGTCATGTTAAAGATTTTCCTTTCCTCCATTATGTAAACTGTAATTAAATCACCTTGGGCAGTGTTTGAACAGAAATTAGAAGTTTGTGTTACATATGCAGTTTATGTTGACTACTTAACATTTTATTATTACTAATTACCATTTTATGCTGACTACTTAACATGACAAGTAGGTTACATCATCCAGCTCGGAGCTACGCCAGAAGGGGGAAGTGGAGTCGCGGGGACTAAGCTACCGTGAGTGGCCTTGCCCAATTGAATAGACTTTTTTATAGTCGAGCCGCGTCAAGCTTCTTAGTAACTTGTCTTGAATCACCCCTCTAATGCACATTAAACTCTAATGCATTTTCTGAGGTGCCGTTCCCAGTTGGAAAGTCGAATCAGTTCGAACCACAGCAAATCGCGTCACGTCGAATCACCGATTGAACGAGTCATTTTTTCAGCAGTCACCTCGAGTCTGCAGAGGTGTGGGCATCGCGGAAGTGAACGTCGTAATCTACTTTTGTTCGTGAGCGCCGCGATGTTTATGGTCCCTGCGATCGTAGCCACCGGGATCGTGATGTGGTATAATCGATTTATTTTCATCTGTCCACCAACAAACCGGGAATTTTGATAGATGTGGCACCTGCTGATTCCTAATTCGTGAATACGTGAAAATCAACTGTTGGGATAAACATTCAAGCTTATTTTTCAATAATATATTTGAAAGTTTATGTATACAAAAAACAACTCAGTCGTTTGCATCGATAATCCTAACACACAAGCACACGAAAAGACAAGCCTGTATTAATTAAGTCACATCGTGCTCGAACGATCTATGTTTTTTCAAATTCATTGATTCAAGGCTCGGATTTCAGGAATATTAAAAGACACCTGGCTCTGCAAGTGCAAATAAAGGGTATTTTAATAATCTACTGCATGTAAATAACGATTAATAATCGAAATAACATGAAATAGTAAATAATAACGTGTATGCGATGCTAGGCTATTTCCAATATTAGGCTACCCACGTTATTTACATGCAACACCTCAAAATTCCTTATGTATAGACACTTGCAGAGTTGGATGTCACTTTATGTAACTGAATGAGATGAAATATGGGTATCTGAAAGGCTATAAGTCGTTCGAGTATGATCAGACAATACTGTTTAATATACAAGCTGTTCTTTCGTGTGCTTGTATGGTAGATTATCGGTGCAAATCGGCATGTTTACGGTTCATATAACAGGGCTTGAGTTTTTTTTTTTTTTTTTTTGTATACACAAACATTCAAATATATCACTAACAATGCGCAGGTGCCACATTTACGTTCGCGAGTGGACAGACGGAATGAAACGGATTATTGCTACTCTGGAGGGAGGTTTCTGCTGAAATGAAGGTACAGGTGAGGCAAAAAAAGTTTATTGTATAATAATTATGTAGGCTATTCAATAGTGGATATATTTTTATGTGCTGCCTGTAGCGCCGGTAGGCTTTCTTGAGGGGCCTCTTGGACGGCCCCAGCCGGCTAGTGGCGCAGGCTAATTGCATCTATAGTGGCTGCCGTAGTGTATGACTCTTGCTTGACCCATATTGCCCCCCGGTGCTCCTCTTGACCTAAGTCACTGAAGTTAAGGTTGATTGAAGAACCGGAGAGTATGTGAGTAATCTTCCAACACTAGGTGATGACTTGAAAATTCGGCGTGTTTCGGTGGGACTCAACCTAGCCCACGCTAGGTCCTCGGCTCACCAAGCCGACACACTAACTACTCAAGATCTACAGAGGGGGGATGAGTAGGAGAAATGTGCCCAGAATCGTCCAGGGTGGAGTTCTTACAGAAAGTTTGAGCGAAGAGTTCAGCCTTAGAGATAGATGAGACGGCGGTGCTGCCGTCAGGGTTAAGGAGAGGAGGGAAAGAGGAAGAAGTGAAATTGGAGGAGATATTTTTGGCTAGGTGCCAGAAGTCACGGGAAGAATTAGAAAAAGGGGGGTTTTGACATTTTTTTATATTTATGAAAGAGCTTCTAGAAGTTGAAGAATAGATTTGGCACGGTTCCGGGCAGAAATATAAAGATCATGGTTAACAGGAGTGCGAACAGTGTGTGAACGGCTATGCTTCAGTTGCGTGAAATGAATCATGATGCGATTCGATTTTGTTGTCAACGCAGTCTTAGAATAGTTGGATGATCACGATATATAAAATGATGTGTAAGGTTCATCAGCTAATATAATTAAGGGGATCTATTGAACGTATTACTCGATGGGCACACTGTCTATGGGGCAAAATAATGAATGTAGATATATCCCTTATTATTTAATGAACGGGGTACTGGTAGAGTTTTATAATATTTGATGTTTATATACCATACACCTAACGAACATTATTCCTCTTAATGCATGGAAGGAAGGTTCAGCAGAAATATATTTTGGATAAATTAAACTTCAAAAATATACAGTGAACTTTCAATATAATGCTCCCTCCAAAAATACATTATAAAGTATTTTATGCACGAAAAATAATATTTGAGATATGAATCCAAACATGAGGAATAAAGCATGGAGGCAGAAAGCATACTAGGCAAAAAAAAAAGTTAGTAAAATTGAATAGGATTAAATATAATAACTGGAATGAAATGCAGATTACAGCAATGGTTTAAAAATAGTTGCACAATATTTCTTCCAAACAGAACACATAAGCAATAAATATATTTGTACTGACAGACACGAAGGTCACGTGAGATGAAGATTGTTATAAATTTAACAAAAGATTAATCATTTCCTCCTCCTCATCCTCATACTCATCCACACACACACACACATACATACACACACACACATTTCCAGAGGACAACTGATGTAGATTCAGATATGAAGTGGTATACGATTACGTTTGTATCCCCGATACTTCCCATCTCGCAAAGTGTTCATATTTAATTGTTTTCTATACAGCTGGATTTGCCATATGCGGCCTAGAATCCCCTATATAAAGCTGTGCATTGTGAGATCTGTTTGGGGGACCAGAGCTAGTTAATACACTCATATGGAAAACAAACAAGTAATTTTCCGGTACAATACTTCTTAATGTCCATGATTTAAATCTACAAGTTCCTTTCCACGGTAAAGTAAAATATTCTATAGAAAATATAAATATGTAATGTGTGCCAATGTGCCTTGATTGAGAGGTACGTTAGCTTAGAATACATAGGGCAGTTTAGTACATAAAAAAAAAAGAAGTAAGTTTATATACTTAACTATAAAGATCAAACACAGAGCATCCATAATTTTTTTTTCAAGTCGAGTTGGCTATAACAGTAAAGGTTATATTTATGTGAATTTATGTTTCGCTATAATATATTACTATATCGACTTTCAGAAAATTGGTTATATAGATCGTCTAGCAAAAGTTAATCCAAATGACCACTTGACTCTGTTGTGGCATGTGAAGTATATAACTTTATTGGTGCAATATTTTCGGGGCCGTAACGTGCGCAATACTCTAGATCCATATTTCTCGTGGTTTCTATTTAAAAAAAAAGTTTCAGCTATCCAAAAACAGGCGGTCTCCGTTGTCTGAGCTTTCGGCATCTGAGTGTTTATTAAATTCCATGTTTCTTTTTTATTTGCCTGGCCATTTTTCTGTTGTGATGTGTTTCAGCTGTCCATCAACAAAGCGGGAATTTTGATAGATGTGTCACCTGCGCAATCCTAGTTCGTTATTACGTGAAAATCAACTGTTGTGATAGATATTCAAGCTATTTTTTTCATTAACATATTTGAATGTTTACGTATAAAAAACAAACCATCCCAAACATGCCGATTTGCATCGATAATCTACCATACAAGTGCACGAAAAGACAAGCTTATATCAAACAGGATCATACTCCAACGATCTACGACTTTTCTAATGCCTATAATTCATCTCATTCCAGGTACATTAAAAGATATCAGGCTCTGCAAATGCAAATTATTATTTTTTTAATAATTTACTGTATGTAAATAACGATTATTATTCGAAATAATATGAAATAATAAATATCAGGTTCTATTTCGGATTTCTTTTTCGAATATTAAAAATATTTTCTTGCAACAAATTACCAAAATTCCTAATATACAGGCACTTGCAGAGCCAAATGTTATTTTATGTACCTGCAATGAGATGAATTATAAGAACATAAGAACGCAGGAGTCTACAAGAGGCCGGTAGGCCTGTACGAGGCAGCTCCTACTATAGGTATTGAAAGGCCATAGATTATTCGACTATGATCTGACTATACTGTTTGATACAAGCTTGTCATTCGTGTGCTTGTATGGTATATCATCGATGCAAATCGGCATGTTTGCGGTTTATATAAGATGGCTTGAGGGTTCTTTGTATACACAAACATTCAAATTTATTATTGAAAATAAAAAAAAGTTGATCTTCAAGCAATCAGAACTAACAATGCGCAGGCGCCCCATCTACGTTCAGGAGTGGACAGATTTCCGGAATGAACCGACTATATTTCGGCAGGAGAGCGGTGTATGTAACTTAACTCTAAATATAACGGAGGTGACCTGGAGAGAGAGAGAGAGAGAGAGAGAGAGAGAGAGAGAGAGAGAGAGAGAGAGAGAGAGAGAGAGAAGAAACCATTGATAACCCGAACTGAGATGAAATACGCGTCACCTACGTCAACGAAAACAATCCAGCTTCATATATTCTTTCTAGACGGCGGATGTAACATTACGAAAAATCATGTTCTACCAAGAGAACCAAAAATGCTCCTCCAAGTTAATCATAAATATATTAGAATTAATTATGATAAACAATTCCATTATTAGAGTTTTAATGACCCTGATCTATTAACTGAAGCGGAGGCTCAACCCACCCCCTCTGGCTCATTAGCGCCGCCATCATTGCAGGTTTCTTGTTTAATCAAGCCACGGTTCTCTCTCTCTCTCTCTCTCTCTCTCTCTCTCTCTCTCTGACACAAAGTATATAGATGTAATTATGAAAACAATTTCTATATGTTTTACTTTACTCTAGGAAAACATTTCTTGCTGAGGGGAAGTAAAAGAAAACAAAATCTGAAAAACTAAAAAGACTCTACCAGAAAAATACGCTACATGTACAAGAATCACCGCTGATTTACTGCACACTTGACTACAAGACGTGAACCACTGCACGACCTCACAAAACAAACTAACAAGCACGAGGCCAGCGTGAATCAAGGGCGCCGTGCTCATGGTATATCATCTTGGTGCGCGTGGATAAAGGAAAGAATAAAAAGGAGAAAAAGCGCGATAAGCTTGAAATATTTAGAGAGCGTGCATGGGGTAGCTCAGGGAAGGCGGCAGGTGCGTTTTAGCGGTAATTTGGGTCACTTGCCGGGGAGAGAAAGGAGGTGAAAATACGCGATCAGGCGATAGGTTTATAACGTGAAGGAAACAAACAATGGAAAGACTCAAGGGTAAAACAAGAGGAGAGAGAGAGAGAGAGAGAGAGAGAGAGAGAGAGAGAGAGAGAGAGAGAGAGAGAGAGAGAGAGAATAAATCTAGTGATACAATGGAAACGTTTAGGGACCGTTCTCACAGTGCTAGGCCAACAATAGTACTTTAAAGAACTCTGTGATACAACCTGCTTGCAACGAAATTTACAGTTCAACACTTCACTTCGCTTTCATTTGCACTTTAAATCTTTAAAATCAAATATAAAGTATACGGTGGCTGAGTGGTCAGTGTGCGGGCGCAGTGTCCTGGAGGACCCGGGTTCAAGTAGGGCCTGCCGCTACAAGCTGAAAATTTGTAAACAACACCGCGTGGCTTAAAACTACCTACATGCTGCAGTCTCTACCGAAACTCTATAGTTGATCGATGCACACACACACACACACACACACCACCCCATGGCACAACTAGTAGAGCGCTGCGCTGCCATGCTTCATGGTGTGACAGGGCGGCGGTTCGAGCCCGCTCAGGCCGGATTCTTTCCGTTCACTAGGAGTGGTTACTGTCCCCCCCTTGAGCAAGGGGAATGAGGTGTGTGGCGTGTGAGATCCTGGGAGTACACAGAGATCAACGATAAAGAGCACTTACCCATGTCGGGAGGGTAGCTGCTTGCGATTACGAGTCTAACACGTGATCAGACCGTGGTGAATTTTACACACACACACACACACACACACACACACACACACACACACACACACACACACACACACACACACACACGGCGTAGGAGTGGATAGTATATTTGTTTGAAAAGATCATGAATAAACAATAGAAACAAGTAGAAGGCAGAACAGAGTCCTGCGAAACACCACTGTTGATAGATTTTGGGGAAGAACTGTGACCGTCTACCACATAAGCGATAGCTCGACATGAAAGGAAACTGGAGGAGAAAATACAGAGATAGAATTCAAGGAAGGGTTGTTTAGAATCCAAATATTTGTGCTATACTATGTACCAATATAGACAGTTATAATGGTAGATGGATAAACAGATAGACAAATGATAGATACCTGCTGAAAAAATTCTGCTTCAACTTAAAAATTATGAAAGCAAGACTTGCTGGGTGGAGATGCAGTAAATGCACGCACAAGATGTCTGCAAATATATATTCGTGAACAATTATATTATTTTCAGGGGAGCAACACAAAAACCTTATTACTCCAACACTGGGGAAGTAGATAACTACTTGGCCCAGCTGGGGACCAAAGGCGTAACTTCCTTAATATCTTCCGCTAACTCACGAAACAATGTTTAGCACGTCTGAATTATAACGTTAGTTTGGACAAATTGCAACATGCCTGGTGACTCTGGGAAGATAAAGCGTAACACGTGAAGATCAGGGAGATAAAGCGTAACACGTGAAGATCAGGCATTGCTCAAAATAATACAACCCCCATGACCTCAACACCCACCCACCCACACACGCACTTATAAGTATATGAACCCTTCAGAAAAACATGACAAACAAATTGCAAAATATGTGACTTCTGAGATAAAAACATGAGAGACTTTGAATCAACTTGAATGAAGACGAAAACCTTAATAATCCACACCAGAAGCCGAGATAACTTTTTAAAGTGAGTTACCTGACTGCTTTCTCGCAACATTTCAGCCTCAGCGAAACCCAACACAATTAGCATTCACGCTGAGAGCTTCGTAGCGGCCTCACAGGAAAACTCTGTATGCAGTACTAAGGCAGAGAGTCCCAAATTTATGCTGACAAGTGCAAAAAATGTTTGTATTTTGTGATGGTGGTTCGAGCGTATCTTATGGCATGTGTGTAATAATATGAAGCATGGTTTTACACGAGGTATAAATAGATAGATATATAGACAGGCATGCAAACAGACAAACAAACATAGACTAGCACACACACACACACACACATCCACCCCCATCCATCCACCCACACCCTCACTCACCCGCCCACCCATGCACACACGTTTTATAAAAATTATACACGAACTTATGGCACACACGAAATCAAATATATTCACACGCAATATAGATGATGATAAAGTATAGTGCAGGCTAAACGCTTTGTAGATACACGCACACATATGGATCGGACACACACACACACACACACACACACACACATACACACGGTCTGTCCCAAAAATACGTACGCCCCCAACTCCCGCTCGCCGAACACGCAAGACCAAAATTATCTCTTCACATATCGAGGAAATATGTTTGCCGAATATATGTAAGGTAAAAACGAATGGTATTATAGGAGAGAGAGAGAGAGAGAGAGAGAGAGAGAGAGAGAGAGAGAGAGAGAGAGAATAACATCTAGATAAATTTATTTATTAATTTTTTTTTTTTACAGCAAAGGAGACAGCTCAAGGGCACAAAAAAGTAAACATTAATAAAAAAAAGCCCGCTACTCGCTGCTCCTAAAAAGAATCCAAAGAGGTGGCCGAAAGATAGGTCAGTTTCGGGAGGAGAGGTGTCCTGATACCCTCCTCTTGAAAGAGTTCAAGTCGTAGGCAGGAGGAAATACAGATGAAGGAAGATTGTTCCAGAGTTTACCAGCGTGAGGGATGAAAGAGTGAAGATGCTGGTTAACTCTTGCATAAGGGGTTTGGACAGTATAGGGATGAGCATGAGTAGAAAGTCGAGTGCAGCGGGGCCGCGGGAGGGGGGGAGGCATGCAGTTAGCAAGTTCAGAAGAGCAGTCAGCGTGGAAATATCGATAGAAGATAGAAAGAGAGGCAACATTGCGGCGGAATTTAAGAGGTAGAAGACTATCAGTATGAGGAGGAGAGCTGATGAGACGAAGAGCCTTTGCCTCCACTCTGTCCAGAAGAGCTGTGTGAGTGGAGCCCCCCCACACATGAGATGCATACTCCATAAGAGGGTGGACAAGGCCCCTGTATATGGACAGCAACTGTGCAAGGGAGAAGAACTGGCGGAGACGGTACAGAACGCCCAGCCTCGAGGAAGCTGATTTAGTAAGAGATGAGATATGAAGTTTCCAGTTGAGATTTTGAGTTAAGGATAGACCGAGGATGTTTAGTGTTGAGGAAGGTGATAGCTGGGTGTTGTCAAAGAATAGGGGATAGTTGTTTGGAAGATTGTGTCGAGTGGATAGGTGGAGAAACTGTGTTTTTGAGGCGTTGAAGGACACCAGGTTCTTCTTGCCCCAATCGGAAATAATAGTAAGGTCTGAGGCTAAGCGTTCTGCAGTCTCCAGCCTTGAGTCGTTAAGTTCCTGAAGGGTGGGTCTTCTATTAAAAGAAGTTGAATAATGCAGAGTGGAATCATCGGCGTAGGAATGGATAGGACAGTTCGTTTTGGAAAGAAGATCATCAATGAACAACAGAAAAGAGTGGAGATAGGACAGAACCCTGTGGGACACCACTGTTAATAGATTTAGGGAAGAACAGTGACCGTCTACCACGGCAGAAATAGAACGGTCAGAAAGGAAACTGGAGATAAAGGTACAGAGAGAAGGATAGAAACCGTAGGAGGGTAGTTTAGAAAGCAAAGATTTGTGCCAGACCCTATCAAAAGCTTTTGATATGTCCAGCGCAATAGCAAAAGTTTCACCGAAACGGCTAAGAGAGGATGACCAAGAGTCAGTTAAGAGAGATCACCAGTAGAACGCCCTTGCGGAACCCATACTGGCGATCAGATAGAAGGTCAGAAGTGGAAAGGTGCTTTTGAATCTTCCGGTTAAGGATTGATTCAAAAGCTTTAGATAGACAAGAAAGTAAAGCAATAGGACGGTAGTTTGAGGATTGGGCGGTCACCCTTCTTAGGTACAGGCTGTATGAAGGCATACTTCCAGCAAGAAGGAAAGGTAGATGTTGACAGGCAGAGGCGAAAGAGTTTGACCAGGCAGGGTGACAGCACGGAGGCACAGTTTTTAAGGACAATAGGAGGCACTCCATCAGGTCCATAAGCCTTCTGAGGATTGAGGCCAGAGAGGGCATAGAAAACATCATTTTGAAGAATCTTTATAACAGGCATAAAGGAGTCAGAGGGGATGAGTAGGAGGAATATGCCCAGAATCGTCCAGAGTGGAGTTTTTAGAAAAGTTTGAGAGAAGAGTTCAGCCTTAGAGATAGATGAGACGGCAGTGTTGCCGTCAGGACTGAGGAGTGGAGGAAAGATGAAGAAGTGAAGTTGGAGGAGATGTTTTGGCTAGATGCCAGAAGTCACGGGAAGAGTTAGAGAAAGCAAGGTTTTGACATTTTCTATTAATGAAAGAATTTTGGTTAGTCGGAGAATAGATTTGGCACGATTTTGGGCAGATTTGTTAAGTTCTTAATTAGCTTTAGTTTGAAGGCTCTGGTATCTTTTGTGAGCTACCTCTATCATTGACAGCACGAGAACAAGCGTGATTAAACCAAGGCTTTTTAGCGTGAGGAGAGAACGAGGAATGTATGCCTCCATTCCAGAGACAATCACCTCTGTGATGCGCTGAGCACACACATAGGGGTCTATATCCTGGAAGCAATAATCATTCCACGGGAATGGAAAAGTACATCCTCAGGTCGTCCCACCGAGCTGAAGCAAATGCCAGAAGCATCACCTCTTCGGTGGGTCCAGAGGGTGTACAGGAGCGATAGGACAGGATGCAGAAATAAGATTGTGATCGGAGGAGCCCAACGGAGAGAACAGTTTGACAGAATAAGCAGAAGGGTTTGAGGTAAGGAAGAGGTCTAGAATGTTGGGCCGATCTCCAAGACGGTCAGGAATACGTGTAGGGTGCTGGACCAACTGCTCTAGGTCGTTGAGGATAGCAAAGTTGTAGGCTTGTTCACCAGGATGGTCAGTGAAAGAGGATGAAAGCCAAAGCTGGTGGTGAACATTGAAATCTCCTAGGATGTAGTTTTCAGCGTAGTTTGAGTGGGTCAAGATGTGCTCCACTTTAGAATTCAAATAGTCAAAGAATTTTACATAGTTGGTAGAGTTAGGTGAGAGATAAACAGCACAGATGTATTTAGTAATAGAATGACAGTGAAGTCTTAACCAGATGGTGGAAAATTCAGAAGAGTCAAGGTCGTGGGCACGAGAGCAAGTGATGTCGTTGCGCACGTAGGCGCAACATCCAGCTTTGGATTGAAATTTAGGATAGAGATAGTAGGAGGGAACAGAGTAGAGATTGCTGTCAGTAGCCTCAGAAACCTGTGTTTCGGTAAGGAAGAGAAGGTGAGGTTTAGAGGAGGAGAGATGATGTTCCACAGAATGAAAATTAGAGCGAAGACCGCGAATGTTGCAGAAATTGAGAAGAAAGAGGTTCGAGGAGTTATCAAGACACCTCTCGGGTCGGCAGCCAAAAGGGGAGTCCTCCCTGGGGGAATTTGTGGTCCCCCCCCCAGGCGGGGACTCCGAGGCTTGGTGTATGTGCGCCAGAAAAAAATTAAAACTTCGTGCGTATTTCACCATTTCCTATACGTCCTCAACAACGCACATGTTCAACTATAATCTAGGGCCGTGATACAAAAGACAGGAAGATGCCTCACTAAATGAAAGGACTATGGTTGTTCAGATTTTAGTAAACTCAAATATATATAATAACATGCAAAATTTTCCCTGTGAATGATAACCAAACACATCACCCAATACCTCCCTTCCTTTTTACGAGCATTTATTTTTCAATCTGGATCCTGATTCCATTCTGATACAAGCTTGTCTTTTGTGTACCTGGTGGTGTATTATCGATGCAAATTGGCATATTTTGTTTAATATAAAGTGTAATGGTTCTTTGTGTACACAAACATTCAAATAGATTATTGAAGAGATACATAGTTTGAATATCGGACACGCTGATATTCACCCTGTCACGAGCCAGCAATGCGCATGTGCAAAGCTATCAAAAATCACGTTTGTGGATGGACAAACGAAATTAAACAGAGCACAAAACAACTATAGTCCGTTTCATTTCATCTGTCCACCAACAAAGCGGGAATTTTGACATGTGGCACCTGCGCATTTCCAGTTCGTGAATACGGGAAAATAAACCGTTGTGATGGACAGTCAAGCTAATTTTTCAATAATATATTTGAATGCTTATGTATAGTAAAAACAACTTAGTCATTTGCATCGATAATCTAACATACACGCACACCAAAAGACAAGCTTGAATCAAATAACATAGTCACATCATGATCGAACGATCTATGATTTTTTCTACTTACGAGGATGTGGTCAATCTCCATAGCTACCCCTCCGGCATCCCTATACCAAGTCCAGCGGTGCAGCTCTGGTCTCTGGTACCAGGAACCCGCAATTCTCAACCTTCTGGATTTTGCAAAATTCAGGAGGAGAGAGCTGTTGATGTTCCTGGTACCAGAACCAACCATGGGGACCAACACATAGCTCGTAGCCAACCCCGTCAGTGCCAGTAGTAGCATTGAAGTCGCCCAGGACAACGAGTGTGTCCCGAAGAGGGCACTGGTCTAATACGGAGTCAAGTTTGGCATAGAACATCTCCTTCTCTTCAGTTTTACGCTTCTCGGTAGGAGCGTACACTGCAACAAGAAACATGAAGCCCAGTGTGTGCGCTTCAGCCTCACTTGCATTATACGACTGTGTCCTGTAGATGAGATTATATAAATACTATTTTTTCTTCAAATTATCGTAAAGGGAGCGTCTATTTCAAAGAACATTGATTTCGCCGTCCATCAGTATCTAAAGAAACTTATTGTGTTTAAAGGGTGATAATTATTAAAGCTGTTTGATAAAACACTCACAACCCACTCAGCACTTACAACCACCCACCTACATTTAACCCTCACCCCTAACCCCCTAACACAAACATACTAACCCACCAGCACAAACACAAAGCTAATATTTTTTGTATGTAACCTCCGTAAACACACACACACACACACACACACACACACACACACACACACACACACACACACACACACACCTGTATGCGTACAAAATGAAGCTATATACATATCACATGAGGTTTTACTGTTTCATGGATCATATCAGCTCGATAAGGAATGGATCCTCCAAAACCGTACTCAATCCACCCTAGATGTCACTCAAGGAAACCCAAACTTCATGAAATTACCCGGTGAATCAAAGAAGTTATCTGAACACTTACTTGAGAGAGAGAGAGAGAGAGAGAGAGAGAGAGAGAGAGAGAGAGAGAGAGAGAGAGAGAGAGAGAGACACAGCTTAAAATAATTGAAAACGTTTATCAGGAAAACTTATCTTCAGCTGCCTGCATTATAAGAAGGTAGAATGTGCGCCTTTCCAAAGCGTTTATGTTTGTTTCAGTTATGCCTTGTGTTCTCATCTTAATGTAAATATTACTTTAACTCCGTCCCATTTTAATGGCTTTACGTTAACTTCATCACATTTTAACTGTATTCATCATTTTATATACTCTTGTATTCTCTCAACCATTATTAGGTTGTTTTATTATCATTGTGATGCCACCCAGCCTTGAACTCTCCAGTTATCTTTGGTCACCTCTCAGAGTCCTTCTGTGACATAATGAACTTCACCTCGCTAAAAAAACAATATGACAGCCATCAGTTTACTTAATTAATCCAGTTAAGCTTTTGAAAAAAATAATTTAGGGACGCTTCAGGCAGAGAACCTTAGGCGACGCGTTGTCACCCTGTCTAACTCCTTTACTGTTGGGACCTTTCCAGTATATCTATAAAGCTTAACACTCACTGTTCCATTTATATATATATATATATATATATATATATATATATATATATATATATATATATATATATATATATATATATATATATATAAAAGTTTATATATATATATAAATATATATATATATATATATATATATATATATATATATATATATATATATATATATTTGAAAGGAGAAACAGTACTTATCTGCACAATGTGTGACGGCGATATGAAAATATCTAGTAAGTTTTTCACACAAACTATTTGATAACACGAGCAAGTCAACTACTGCAGCCAAAATAAAGAAAATCAGTACAATTTATTAATAAGTGCGGTGACATTCATGTTCACAAAAAAGTCAGTAAATTTATGAAGGTTGAAAGAATGGAGTTGCTGGAAAAAATGAAAAAGAGCAGGAAGAGGAACTAAAGAGGTACAAATACTGTCGGAGGTACTGAGCCAGAAAGGATAAAGGAATGAAACATGAGGGAAGGCTGGGGAGAGAGAGAGAGAGAGAGAGAGAGAGAGAGAGAGAGTGTGTGCTCGCGCGCGAGCACACACACACACACAAACACACACACACACACACACACACACACACACACACACACACACACTTGGTTCTTTTTCCTCTACCTCATTTCCTTCACTTCGCCTTCCTTTTTTCTTCTCTTTATTTACCGCTTTATTTATTTATGTCGCTCCACGACATCGCTCCCTCCCCTATCTTTTCCTCTCCTCTTATCGCCCTCATTTTACTGAACTGATTCCTCTTCCAGATCCAATTTCTTTACCCTTTTACTCTGAGTCTTTACCCATTCTCCTCTCCTACGAGTCTCCCTTTCTCCACGTCCATTCTTCAATCTCTAACTTTTTTCCCTCTTTTGACAGAGATGAATAGTTATTGAAACGTCTGTAGTTTTAGTTATTTTTTTATTAAACATACATAATTTTATATCATTTTATCGTATTTTGTTTTAGCGTATTTCTATTTTATCGTATATTTATCGTATTTTACTTTTTATTTTGTATTTTTTGTATCGTATTTTATATCATACCCACACATATCCTACCATGTACCAGTGGTTTTCTTGTTACTTTGATTTCTGAAGAATCTCTCATTTTCCTCCGTCTCCCACCTGTGTACCAGTCACGTTGCATCAGGTGTCAGGAGGTGTGACGTCAAAACATAATCCAATATGTTACAAGAGCTTTATAACTCTCATCTGTCTTTCATTTCCTCTTTCATATCCTTCTTTTTTCCTTTTATCATTTTATATTCTACACTGTTACCTCTTTTTCACCTCCTCCTCCTCCTCCTCCTTCTCCTCCTTCTTTTCCCTTCTCCTTCTCCTGTTGTTCGTCTTTATTGTTTCTGTATCCCCGTTCTGTCGCTCGTCCTTTCCACGTTCCTGCCGCCCGTCTTTCCATTCAGTGTTGCCTGTTTCTCTATTAACTGTTGCCCTCTTTCCATGCTTTTATGTTTCTCCTGGAATAAACGGAGTGGGGGTCGCACAAGTCACCCCCGTCTGGAGTATTTTCAGCTCCACTTATAATTCTCCGTCTTGCTGTCAGGTGAACCAGCCCCATTATTCCGGCCCTGCTCTGAGGCACGTCATATTAAGCAGTGCAGTGCAGCCCCTTATTGTTATCATGTTGCTAATTTATGGTTACCGATTTGTTCCTTTACTGTAACTGTTTTCCTTTAATGTTACGGTCGTGTTCATTTTTGCTTATCGGATTATTTATTCAGTGTTACCTTTTCCTTTCCTTAATGGCTGTCGTGCTGTGTCCTTGTTATTACCGCTTTGTTCCTTCATTGTTGCCCTTCTGTTACTTTATTGTTGTCGTTATGGGATCTTTTATCGTTACTGTTTATCTTCCTTCTTCGTATCAATTATTTATTTACTTGCATTCTCTCGAAATACGTATTTTTTAGTGTTTCTAATATTCCAACAGGCTACGTAGACCTTTGTTTGTATTTTCGTTGCTTTTTGTTCCAATTTTTCGTTTCCCATTATTCTAATTGATCTTGCCTTCACGATATGCATATTATTAACCCTTTGACTACGGATTTCCTACAGTCAGACTTCACCAAGCTACAGAAATGGAACAAAAAGTGGCTGCTAAAATTCAATGAAGAGAAATGTAAAGTCCTACACCTTGGGAGGGGATATCCAGTACATCAATACCACATAGGAAACACACCACTATCCACCACAGAGGCAGAGAAAGACATGGAGTATAGTTACCAGGCTACCAGTGAAAGCCAAATCCGTGCCAATCGCAGCGGACGGGTTGATGTCTGTTTGATTTCACGTATTCTTCGCCGGCAGAACTTGAGCTTTGCAAACCCAACAAACATATATCGCATGCAGGGCAGTTTCTGGAGAGTGTGAACATTGATTTTAAATATTTTTTCATCCAAACGAAGCTGAGACAGTCGATATATGGACTTAGTTAAATCACTGGAATGGTTGCTTATCAGTGACTGCATCATATATATAAGATTATGGCAACCTCTTTTGATTTTTTTTTTTGTAGGAGCAGCGAGTAGCGGGCTTTTTTTTATTATTGTTTCCTTTTTTTGTGCCCTTGAGCTGTATCCTTTGTTGTAAAAAAAAAAAAAAAAAAAAAAATTAAAAAAAAAAAAAAATAAAATAAGAAGTTAGGGCTACCATATTTGCAGTAAAATACTCCCGTCACCCTCTTTTGAATAAGCAAATGAGTGATATCGCACTTCAATCTCCTTCATGCCGAGGGACCAGACGGGATGATGTTACCGAAAATAAAAGTAAGGGGAGAATTAGAAAAGTCCCTCATAGGCTTCCAGCATCCCTCGATCCGGTAGTGGTTTACGCCCG
This sequence comes from Eriocheir sinensis, assembly GCF_024679095.1. Lineage (NCBI taxonomy): Eukaryota > Metazoa > Arthropoda > Malacostraca > Decapoda > Varunidae > Eriocheir > Eriocheir sinensis. The sequence continues at coordinate 6,596,761 of NC_066553.1, forward strand.
TTGTGGCAGGTGTCGGACTGCATCTTCGCCTGACATTTTTTTCCCAACATTTTTGGTTTCTTTGTCTCCATCCAATGAAATTTTCACTAGACAGACAACTAAATTTACCTGTCTGTCCATTTTCATAGCTCTTATTGCCTTTCTGTCTGTCTGTCTGTCTGTCTGCCTGTGTGTGTGTGTGTGTGTGTGTGTGTGTGTGTGTGTGTCTCTCTCTCTCTCTCTCTCTCTCTCTCTCTCTCTCTCTCTCTCTCTCTCTCTCTCTCTCTTTCTTCTTCTTCTTCTTCTTCTTCTTCTTCCCTCCCTTTCATTACATTCAAGGTCACCCACACGATGTATTCAAGGTTCGTGTAGACAAGAATGACGGCTATTCTATATTCTCGTATTCATATTTTTTCTTTCTTTTAGCTATTTTTCTTTATGCTGACGTTCGCCGCTTCTTCCCCTCCCCTCGTCCCCCTCCACCTCTTTCCCTCCCCTCGTCCTCCTCCATCTCTCTCCCTCCCCTCGTCCCCCTCCACCTCTTTCCCTCCCCTCGTCCCCCTCCATCTCTTTCCCTCCCCTCGTCCCCCTCCATCTCTTTCCCTCCCCTCGTCCCCCTCCAACACTTTCCCTCCCCTCGTCCCCCTCCATCTCTTTCCCTCTTCTCGTCCCTCTTCTTCTCTTGCCCTCCGGTAGTCCGACTCCATCTCTTTCCCTCCCCTCGTCCCCCTCCACCTTTTTCCCTCCCCTCGTCCCCCTTCTTCTCTTTCCCTCCCCTCATCCCCCTCCATCTCTTTCCCTCCCTCGTCCCCTCCATCTCTTTCCTCCCCTCGTTCCCCTCCATCTCTTCCCTCCCCTCGTCCCCCTCCATCTCTTTACCGCCCCGCGTCCCCTCCATCCCTTTCCTCCCCTCGCCCCCTCCATCTCTTTCCCTCCCTCGTCCCCTCCATCTCTTTCCCTCTTCTCGTCCCCCTCCATCTCTTTCCCTCCCCTCGTCCCCCTCCATCTCTTTCCCTCCCCTCGTCCCCCTCCATCTATTTCCCTCCCCTCGTCCCCCTTCATCTCTTTCCCTCCCCTCATCCCCCTCCATCTCTTTCCCTCCCCTCGTCCCCCTCCATCTCTTTCCCTTCCCTCGTCCCCCTCTATCTCTTTCCCTCCCCTCGTCCCCCTCCATCTCTTTCCTTCTCATCGTCCCCCTCCATCTCTTTCCCTCCCCTCGTCCCCCTCCACCTCTTTCCCTTCCATCGTTGGCTGGCGTCCGCTACACACACTCCGTCATTACCGTCTCGGAACACCATCATTACCACCCATAAACAACTCACGCTCCTCGACCTCGCCCTCAGACATTTATGAAGAAAGAGAAAAGCGAAAAAATGCTTGATCTACAAAGTATTATCTTTCATTAACATTTTTTCTGTTATTCCGGAAGTGGACATCATTAATCAGTATATTATTATTCTCTTGTCTAAAACCATGAAAATAGTATAGGAAATAACAGTGTTTATTATTCCTGTGTTTCTCGGTTATAGCGCGCACACACTCACACACACACACACACACACACACACACACTTATATTAACATTTTTTTCATTTATAACACCAAAGTCCTTCATACCTCGCGGCATGCGTGTGTGTGTGTGCGTGTGTGTGTGTGTGTGTGTGTTATCAGTACCCTAATTATGCCATGTGCTTCATATAACTATGCACTTAACATGGTAAGGATAGAGTAGGAACACAAGCCAGTTAATGTTTTTTTTCTGCTCTGTCTCCTCGGCTTGTTTGCATATATTATAAAGTCCACGGCTACTGTGAAGTGTTCCAATATCAAAATCTGAGGATCCTCCGGAGGGTGTTTGTTGAAAAGTACGTTAGAATTATATAATGTCGTTTCACACACACACAAAAAAAAATATTAATGAGATTACCCCTCAGAAAAAAGCTGAGAATAAATTTACAAATGATAACAACGTAGATATCTGGTTTATCAAAGGAAATAATTTCAAATGATTTAACATGTTAACTTTTCTTGTTCTGGAATGAACGATGCCTTAAACAGGAAATGAAATACATCACGATTAACATGCAACATTATTTATTTATGATTGATGTGTGCATCATTATAGATACTGGATTGTATTCAAGGATAGTTTTAACTCGTCTATGTTTTAGCAAACTGATATATATCCATATTATAGAGAAACCAAATTGTCGAGTCCGTTTGGGCGTTGGCTCCCGCGGGTCCATTTCTCCCCTCTGTTCTGCCACACAGTCCCAACACCTATTTTTTCCTCTCATATATAGGATAGGTGTTGGGACTGTGTGGCAGAGCAGAGGGGAGGAAAGGACCCGCGGGAGCCTACACCAGACCGGCCTCGACATACTTGGGAGACTATTGAATATACATAGATTATACGGGGCAGTATAATGTGTGGTTCCAAGATTAGTTACATTTGTTTTCTTTCTGATGCGGCTGCCAGTTTTTATTTTATTACACCCATAGAGGGTATCCTGCGTGTATGTGATAATCATCACAATTTGTCTACTTGTTAACAACACCATCAATATTTCACTATCACATATTTAGATCTGTCAAAGACTTAGCTTTTCCTGTGTCTCCCCAAGCAAAACGTGCGTCACTCAGATAAAAGGAAGGGCAAGGAAGGTGTTCAGTCAGTCACCTTTGCTTTACTATCGACGTCCTTTATCAGAACTTCACTCCTCCACGCCTGCATTAGCTCCTCCTAGCCAGCCAGCAAGACTTAAAACCTCTTACACAACTTGGTTCGGGTCGAGGATGCTCACTGAAATTGCTTTTATGATCCTCCTCGAAGTGGCTTTTAGAGTTGATTAATTTGTTTTGCCGGTGGTAAGCTGCTTGCCTCTGATCACCCTCCCTCCCTATGTCTCAGCTCAAGATGAACGCTTTGCCACTCCTAACGAAATACACGTATGCAGTGCAGTGTTATGTTGGCCTTGGTGGAGAATTAGTTTAATATTCGTTGAAACGCTTCTAAAGGCAAAGACTTATTTTAACTCTCGTATAGTTATCATGCACAGCGTTGGAGAAGAGAAACATAGACTGACATATCAAGAAAGATTTATTGACAGAGTAGTTATTTCCTAAAGGCGAAGAGATAAGGGAATAAGGGTTTCAGTACTTTAATACATCTAATTAGTTTTTTAGATATTACACATAAAACACTATAACACATTTTTTTTAGAAACCAGCACTGGGGAACTAACGAGGAAGAGGAAAAGGGAGGCCAGAAGGAGCTTCACGGATGGGATGAGAGCTGACAAGTAAATGATTGCTGAGACAGAGGAAGACGAAGTAGACTGGAGGAGATGGAAAAGAATGATTTACTCTGCTCAAAGAAGAAAACCTGGGAAGTAATAATATATACTTTTAGACTGTATATTTGGTGTCTCCTCCAATTATAAACTGAATAAATTGTGATACAGGAAACAAAAAGGGAATGTGGCTGCGTGGCATATCGTCTCTGGTCAGACCCACTACCTCTGTATGGGGCGCTGGTGACGCTGTATCATCTTGTACTGACTTTGTGGCTCCCTTTAAATCGCTGAGGGTGGGGTCGATAGAGAGCAAGTAGATGATAGTTATCTTGCCACTAACATTGAGTGAAAAATTGTAACCCGACCCCGGAACTTGAATTTGGAGCCACACCTTTCACTTTTTATGTGCAGCCTTGGTTCAATACTTCCACGCGCTGTATAGGCCACCACGCCCAAGCAACCGCGAGAGTGTGTGCCTAAGTGTGTGTGTGTGTGTGTGTGTGTGTGTGTGTGTGTGTCAATACATATCTACTTAACATTTTATTATTAATTTAGTTGATATCAATTTTAGGTATAAATAAATAAACAGACAAAGACAAGAGTTTAAGAAGGACTTTCAGTGGCAATCGAAACTATCCTGCAGACCTTACTCGCCTCGGGGGTTGTCACGAGCCAGTGGTTTGTGTTCCGCCGCCAGAGGAGCTGCGGTGCTGGCGGGGCATGACGTAATGGATAATTTGTTTAGTTTTTTTGAGGGGGTAATAATGATGATGACAACAGTAATAAAAAGAACAATAATAAAACGATAATAATAATAATAATAATAACAATAATAATGATAATGATAATAACAATAATAATAATAATGATAATAATGAAAATACTACTACTACTACTACTACTACTACTACTACTACTACTACTACTACTACTACTACTACTACTACTACTACTAATAATAATAATAATAATAATAATAATAATAATAATAATAATAATAATAATAATAATGAAAATAATCAGTAACAACAATAATATCGTTAGCAATAACAATAATAATAATAATGATAGTAATAGTAATAATATTATTACTAATAATTATGACAGTAATATTAATGATAATGATAACACGCTAAGTGTCTGACCTCGTTTCTGATTGGAGAGGCAAGATTCCCTGTACAGGCAGCGCCAGATTCAGTTGCACAAAGATGTGTCATTAAGGGTCAGTTTTAATACCTATGTAGGTTTGCAATAATAGGTTACTAATGACAGTCTCGTTGATGGGTCAGAACCTGTCCATGTTTAAGCGTCACACTCATCGCTGCCATGTGCCAACAGTTATCATTGATTAGATGGCCACTCCCTGGTCTTGGTTAGAGAGACAGCCCTGCGTTACTTTAATCCTTCACTGTGTCTTTTAAAGAAGTATTATTCTTTTATTGATCAAAAGAAAAGTAATTATTTTCCAACCGCGATAACGAGGAAAAACTCATATATAAAAGTACCGATAAAAAGATTATATAATTTAGGTCCCTTTTGTATATTTTGAAAAGGCGACTAGGTCATTACGATAACGCGGTGTGTTGTATGGATAGCAAAACAATATATGGGCGGTGTTGCAAAATTAAATTCTCAGTATCATTATAATATTATGTGTTATTTTAAGAGGTGGATAATACCTAAAATCTATAACTCCTGATGACTAGGGCAGCCTCCTGATGACCTGTTAATAGTTTCACTAAGTAACTATTTTCTAATGCATAACTATAATATAGTACATATATATCAAATAATGGGTATAGTATAACGGTATAATATCAAGGGTACAATGTAAAATATAGTTCACTGAAATATCATGAAAGTACTCGTAACACTGCCATAAGTAATGAAATTATGAGTAAATAACTAAGTAGAGATAGGAACGCAGTGTCGAAAAGTTTATTGAAAATCTAAACATAGAATAGCATCTTAAACTTTGTAAGTCATTGAAGAGGAAGGTATCAGGACACCTCTTCTCACGTAATTGACTGCTCGTTCGGCCACCTCTCCGGATTCTTTACAGGAGCAGCGAGTGGCGGGCTTTTTTTTATTGTTGTTTCCTTTTTTTTTGTGCCCTTGTGCTGTCTACTTTGCTGTAAAAAAACAAACAAACAAAAAACAACTGCATACCTGCCGGGCGATATATAGTGAATGATCTTTTATGCTCGCGAATAAAACAATACACTTGACTTATTCATCCATCAGTTTCAGCATTATCCGTTATGTAACCCCTCTGCAAGATTTCATTAACTTTTCTCTCAATCTTCCTCTGCTAACCTTCTTTGGTTTGGCTATTTTTGACTTTTTTGTTTCTGTTTTTTCATTACCCTCTACTTTATCACGTCGTCTTTTTCTGGCCTTCTCTATAGCCGTTGTTTATTTTCTAACCTCCTTTGTCTCGCTCAGGATGTTACATTTTTCTCTTCTCATTTTACGCTGTCTGGTTTATCACTAACTTGGTATCAAATATATCATTGTTTTTTTTCCATGTTTTCCTGCCTCTCATTTCCTGCCTCGTTTTTATCGTAACTGTATCTCGGTGCACTTTTTTCCCTCCTTCTTTTACACATATTAGATATTTCCTCTTTTTTTACTGTGCTCTCTACTTCACTGCCTTTTCAAATCGGCCACAGGGAGACTAGCGAGTCATTTTATCGACGTTATCAATTATCCCCAAAGAGAAGGCTTGGACCATTAATTACTGGCGCTGTTCGGTAACGTGGTAAAGAGTAGGAATAAAGGAAGTGCCGGCGGATGGTGTTTTTATGCCTATAGAGCCAACAACATCTCTTGGACCTCGTAGATTACTGTCTGTCACTGCGTAGCCCTACTGAAGCCAAATAAAATGTGTGTGTGTGTGTGTGTGTGTGTGTGTGTGTGTGTGTGTAGTAGTAGTAGTAGTAGTGGTAAGTGGAGGAGATGGAGGAGGAGGAGCAAGAGAAATAAACAGAAGAGGAAGAGAAGATGGATGAGGAAGGGGAGGTTGAGGAGGAGGAGGAGGAAGCAGAAAGGGGAGGAGGAGGAGGAGGAGGACAAGGAAAAAACAGGTAAAATGAGGAGGGGAAAGGATCAGTGTAGAATGACAGGGTAAGAAAAGAAGTAGGATTAAGTGCAATAGGAGAAGGAGAGGAAGGAGAAGGAGGGGATGTGAGCGTTAGTGGTCCATTTGAATCGTTGATGACTGGGAGGAAATGCTGGAGGGAAAGGCGTGAAAGGGAAACAACACACACACACACACACAAACACACACACACACACACACACACACACACACACACACACACACACACACACACAGGGTAAATTATGTTGACAGAATGAGAGGCGTGATGACTCTTTTGATGAGTGCCACAAATTCTTGCTTTCATGCATATACAGGGGCCGGGGTGCTGGTGATGGAAGGGGGATGTCACGCAGAGGGGGAGAGGTTGAGGGGAAGGAAGGGAAGGAAGGGGAGGGAGGGAGGGGAGGGGAAGTAAGGTATACATAATGAATGGTGAGAGATTTGGTTGGGTTGAGTGTGTGGGGGTGTAAGCTTTGGTTGTTATGGCTGTGGTGTTGTGTTGACGATGGAAAAGTCGAAAGGGGTGAGAAATACATGCACAGTGGCAGGTGTGTAGGTTACGGGGATTAGCATTGAGGCTGGGTGCTGCGTGTCTTGTGGCGCGGTGGGAGGGTGAGAGGGGGAAGCGTGCTGAGGTGTGGGTGGGTTGGGGGCTACGCTGCTATATTGTCGTACTCAGCGTCTTATATTTTCCAATTTCCGACCCATAAACTGTCTCCTCTACCCCAATAACTACATTTATTGATAGTTATCGTTGAAAGGTTTAATTATTAGTGTCTCTTTGCTATAGTTAAGTGTAAAACAAAACCGGTAAATACAATGGTGGATACGATAATCTGGTATCACTGGTTGGGGAGAGGTTGGAGTTGATGGTGTGGCTGTGTATCTGTGTCCTGCAGGCTGCTTGTGGTGAGACGTGATGACTGTGTGTGTGTGTCTCTCTGTGTGTGTGTGTGTGTGTGTGTGTGTGTGTGTGTGTGTGTGCTCTCTCTCTCTCTCTCTCTCTCTCTCTCTCTCTCTCTCTCTCTCTCTCTCTCTCTCTCTCTCTCTCTCTCTCTCTCTCTCTCTCTCTCTCTCTCTCTCTCTCTCTCTCTCTCTCTCTCTCTCTCTCTCTCTCTCTCTCTCTCTCTCTCTCTCTCTCTCTCTCTCTCTCTCTCTCCCTCTCCTACATAATTCTGAGTTCAATTTGATTCTTCCAAAATTATGAAGTAAAATATCTAGTTCGATTTCTCAGATATATGCATTTATTCATTTAGTTAGTTATTCAGACATTCGTTTTCCGTTCAATATTTAAAGGTTTTATTAGTTCTCCATAATCAATAAAGGAAGTGTCTCAAGAATTCGTCAATGTCTATAATTTATGTTTATAATTTATACGCCTCCGTGGTCTAGTGGTCAGCGTGCCTGGCTACTACTCCACGGGCCAGGGTTCGAATCCCGGCCCGGGCTGTTCATCCTCCCTCTCGGGCTGGTCGCTAAATGGGTACTTTGGGAAACCTGGGGAAGGTAAACTGTGGTAACCAGGATGTCACACTGGCCCTGTGTCCCGGGGTAATGGGCTCCCTCCCACCACAGGCTCAAGGGCCACTGTTACGGAGATGAGCAGCGAGGCCACGCGCTGCTACGGCGTATGACCCCAACTTAACATCTACCTTTTATAATTTATGTCGAGGGTAGATGACTAGTTTACATGTTCCCATTACTTTGCTTCTTCATGTTTACATATACAGATAGTTTTATTTTGATTCATGCAAAATTAAAGGGAAAGGATTTTGGGGAACTAAGTACCTGGTCATATAGACAAGAAAATAGTAATTTGTCCTTCATATCATTCTTTTTTCTCTGAAGGATTATTTTTTGTATCAGTTTACATACAGAAAAAAAATACGTGTCTAGTATAAAGGATCATAAATATTCTCAGTATTATCCTTTTTCTTGCGTTTCTATTTCCTTTCATGTTTTTTTTTTAGTCATGCAGGATAGTTGACTTCCTGCAAATTTGAAAAAAAAAAAAAATATTGATCGCTCATAATATCAAAGCTAACCAGATACATTACTTTTTTACTCTGGTGCTTTGCTTTTATAACATTATTACATGGCTAAACTGAATTCTCTGAAATCTCACACACACACACACACACACACAAGACACGTTTTTTGACATTATATCTCATACATTTTACGTGAAACCTTTCAGTGTTGTGAATATGTTTTTATATATATATATTTTTTAATTGGAGTATCCCTATCCTAAGACAATTATTTCTGGTATATTATGCACCGTGTCATCTGCAAGTTTATTTTTGCCGACTGTGTAATTTTCATTTCACATTACTAACCCAGTACAGAGAAAAAATTACACCATGCTTTACTTTTCAGTTTTACTTTCTACCAGCAACACCCGAGGCTGCATTTCTTAATCTGTATATACCTGCGTTCCTTGCCCTTCCCCTCTCTCCCTCGCTCGCTCCTCCTCTTTCCTGTCTTCGCTTCATCCCTCTGGCTTTCATTCCTGCAACGCACTCAGTGTCATAGTATATTTATTTCAGAGTTATAAAAACATTTATCCGCACATATTTTTCATTTTACTCTCTCTCTCTCTCTCTCTCTCTCTCTCTCTCTCTCTCTCTCTCTCTCTCTCTCTCTCTCTCTCTCTCTCTGTTTCGTGCACGCTGCTCAGGTGTTCCATTGCTTCAGTTTTCCTCACCACCATTAGGTACAGCACCATTAAATGACTGCCTCCTCCCCTAAGTCCACTCGTGGCAAACTTTACAATCGGGTTCAATATTCAGCTTTTACGTGTTTTAATCAGAACGAGGTATAATTTACTTACAATATATGCTCTCTTTTTATTTTGTTATCCCATGTCTTTACGTGTTACCAGTAATACAATAGCCAACCCTCTCCGCAGCCATGATATCACACAACACTCTATATTTGTATTTCTAGCTTTATACATTCAATAATACAATATGCCTTTCGTGCCAGTAGTATCGTCCATCGTCATTTTGAGTACTATAATCGTTAACACACCAAATTACTTTCTTTTTCCCTCAACATACTTTAACTTACACTACCCGTTACTTCCCTTGTTTCCATCTTTCCACCTTTCGTCCATGTTCATTTGCGGCCACTGTTTTCAGGAGTTGTGGCTGGGAATTTAAAACCGGATGGTCTTCCTTCGCCTCCGAACTGTCAGTCCTTCCTAAAATCCGTAATATTCTATCCTCAGAGTTGTATTCGTCGTTGCCAACCGCCACCTCATATCTCTGCATGCCATAACCCACGTAGAAAATCCCCACATTGTACAACAGCCTTACAAAGAAGACGTAGACGAACACCTAGCTGACATATTATTACTGAAAAATAGCAATAAAGGATGTGAGAAAATTGAAGAAAGGAAAAATTACTTTAAAAAACTCTGGAAGGAAAGACAATAATTCAGAAGGCTAAAACACAAGAGCAAAACCAGTGAAAAACAAACAAACTAGAGGTCAAGTGAATATTGAAAAAGAAAACGAGAGTTAAGGCACGAGAACATTGACATTGAGTGAAAAGAAAATCCGGGAGCCGTTGCAAAGGCATAGCCCGGGACTACATCTGATCTGATCTGACATTTGTATCTCCCGTCTCTAACCTCCACTCATTCAGTATCCCTCACTTCACGCATACTCCTCGCGCAAGTAACCACATTGTAGTATTTCCAGCATGCGACCCTCAATAGGAGCTTCCCTCACCCCACTATTCGTACCCGCCTCACTCCTCCAATTACCTCTGCCCCCTCCCCCCCCCCCCTCCCTATGTCCTCCTTACATGGTACGAATTCCAACACTCCTTCCCTCACCTTAAGAGCCAAAAGTTCCAAAATCAATACATTGCCCGTAAAAAAAAGAAAAGAAAATGCAATATCTCTCTCTCTCTCTCTCTCTCTCTCTCTCTCTCTCTCTCTCTCTCTCTCTCTCTCTCTCTCTCTCTCTCTCTCTCTCTCTCTCTCTCTCTCTCTCTCTCTCTCTCTCTCTCTCTCTCTCTCTCTCTCTCTCTCTCTCTCTCTCTCTCTCTCTCTCTCTCTCTCGCGTGACGGCCGACACGTAAGATTTACCTCTTTTATTTAACTCTGTGACTCACGGCAAATGCTCTCCTTGGCTGCGTTCATGACTTTAGATATCCCAGGGGGAATATTTACTTCCCATTTTAATCTCAGTCTCGAGTCTGAAAATGCTTTGTGAAGAGTTGCGAGTTTGAAATGATCGTGTGCAGGGTAGCGAGTACGTGACGCAGTATTTCGCCCCTCCTCTGGGCGCCACGCACTGCAGGAACACAAAGAAGTGGTCCTCCGCTTGGCTAAAATTGGAGGCGCAGTTTCTTCCTTGTGTTCTCACTTTCTGGGTTCAAGGTTAGCCAAAGGTCACCTTCTCGTCTACTTCCCAGACATGTGTAAACAGCATAGCATGGCCCACGCCAATGGAATATTAATACTGTCTCAATAGGCCACACACCTCGGTCCTTCCTTCGGCCATCCCTTGAGTAGATTCCCTCTGCCCTGTGAGAGGTGTATCTTCTTAAGCAAGGTGAGCACCTGTGCGCTATCCATACGACCATACCATCCATACCATTGTCAGGGTTTTGTTGTGGAAGGAAGACACACCAGCTACATATTTTTTGCTTTTGATGATTGGGTATGTTGTCTTTGCCTGAAAGATAAGTCTGCCGAATATAGTTTTTTTAGATTTCCTGAGCCTAAATTATATATTGAAAAGAAAAATAATTATCTCAATACGTAGCATCTAAGAAAAATCAATTAGCAAATACCTCTCTATATCAAAATATGTGTTAGGCCCTTTAGGGCAACATCAGCATAAATATAAAGGAGTCGACAACATGGTAAATGATTCTACGCTGAGGTGGCCGACGTACATGTGCTTGGTGTCTGTACATGAGGAGACCGTATACGTTTCTTTTGTCTTTTTTTTTTTTAATAGTAACTGCCTCTGCTCATGATGCTGGGTGTTGTGTTAGAACGCTATGGTGTCAGGGGCAGCCTCCTGCTATCTGCTGGAGTTAAAAGCTACTGATATTATTCGTAAAAATAGGCACTGAAATATTGATAAAGTTACAAACCATTTAACGGTAAATTATTGGAAATTCACTTGTAGTTCTTGGGTAACAACGTAAATGAAAATCCGAGGTTCATCATTTAGGTTGCATTATTCAGTTCTTGTCCACTTCGTTATATTTACTGTGATCCGAATAATCTTTCCGGAAATGTTAATTTACATATTATGTTATTCTCTTTCTCTAGTCCAGCCGAACTAACGCAGTAATTAATATTTATGTTTGGTGAGCGGAGGAGATTGATGAATGAAGTGTCATTAAGAAGCTTCCGTGGACCAATCACCTTCAATGAAGTGATTGATGGCACAGATCAGTTGCTACTCTGACACGTTATTAGTAATTATTTCGAGTACATCGGTCATAAGTATATATTTGTTTATATATTTAAACATATGATAGATATATATCAAAATATACCATATAGATAAATAGAGATCCACGTAAGTAGATCAACATCACATAGTTTGTCTATCTTTTGAACAATGATATATTAAGCATTTGTGATCAATTTATGCATCATCTATTTTGGGGGGTTTAAATCATGGCATAAATTTGGCCCGTCGCTGCTGCCGGGTTAATCCAAATACGGAGAAAAATGTAATACCCAATACAAACCCCACAAAGGTCAATATTTCTTTTATATTTTCCTCCTACTGATAATGGTAAAGCATTTTTCGCCTGTGAGTGATGCGTCTGGTTATATTTGGAGTGTACCAGAAAAGAAAATGTCTTGTAAGAGTCGGTCCCTTGAGACTGAAATTACCAGTGCATGCGTGCGTGTGTGTGTGTGTGTGTGTGTGTGTGTGTGTGAGAGAGAGAGAGAGAGAGAGAGAGAGAGAGAGAGAGAATAAAAGGACCCAGACTGACTTTAAGAGAAGGTAAGCTATAGTCGCACTTAGGTCAAGCTGAATAATATATTTGTTTGTCCATGGCAGAAGGTGGGCGCGGTACTTAAAAATCAGTAGTGCTGTTGCGTTAATGCGGTAACTTTTCCGGAGTAGTGCGGTTACGGTAGTGCGGTCCCATTTTTTCTTTCCCAGTGCGGTACGCGATGTGCGGTACTGCGGTAGCGATAGTCAAAAAAAAAAAAATACTTCAGTGCCTATCCTGGCTATCCAAACAAAAGAAACATGCTTAAAATAGTACAATGAAAAATTGGCCGGCACCACGGACGGGTCTGGGGTTGAAATGGCCGGCACCGCGCGGGTTAAAGAAGACTCGCAGTGTAGTAGTTTAGTCTGTCTGTTTAGTATTTAGTTTTGAACAATAACTGAAAAGCAGAATGATTGAATCACTGATTCTGATGACTGATACCGATTGACTGATTGAGTCCGATTTACTGTAAAAACAAAACAAAACATTATAGTGAGCATGCCGCGCTGCAAATGTCGTCTTCGATAGTTTTCAAAGTACCGCAAAAAAGTACCGCAGGATTTTTTAGTGCGGTCCGCGGTAGTGCGGTATTTTCAGAAATTTTGCGGTAGTGCGGTAGTGCGGTACTTTTTTTGTGATGCGGTACTACCGCACTACCGCACTAAATACCGCAATTACCCACCTCTGGAAAGCAGCGGTGATTACTGTGATGGAAGTGGATTGGAAGAATGTTTATGACATTAAAGTTGTGCATACTGAGAGGAGTGAGACAGGAGTGTGTTTGAGATGGGTCACAGACGGAGTTGCGATTGAAGTAGAAGAGGGTAGGGACAGTGTAGAAGTAAGGCTGAAGTTGGTATATAGAGAAGCGCTTGGTCATATAAATCAGAAGTCTGGCGAAAAGGTAAAAAAAAAAAAAATATCTGAGATTGTTATGGAAATAGTTAGGGTGGAGGTGGAGACGAAGATAAAAAGAACGTATGAATATTCACACAAAAGATTGCAAAAGGAGTCTACAAAAGGGCAGTTCTCGTGAATGTATCGCCTCCTATCCACAATCTTCCATCCATGAATCTAGATCGCGTTTTTCTTAAGCAGACTGTTGTGAGAAAGATAGAGGGGGTAAGACTGAGGGACGATACAGTAAGAGAAGTGACTGAATGTTTTTAGGATCTGATGAATGAAGTTAGTCATATTTTATCGAAGTCATTTTCTTTGCTGCGTACACCGTTATCATTATCACCATCATCATCACCATCCTCGTCCTCTCCCTCCTCCTCCTCCTCCTCACCATCATCATCATCATCATTATCACCATCATCATCGAGGTAGCCGTTACGAGCCTTGTTATCGATGTACCACACACGGCGAGATCGCGAAATAAGCACTAGAAAGTATGCAAAGTGGAACATATATCATTCTGCTGTAACGACGTGTGTGTGTGTGTGTGTGTGTGTGTATGTGTATGTGTGTGTGTGTGTGTGTGTTTCGGATACTAACACCTTCCCCCTCCCAGAGAGAGAGAGAGAGAGAGAGAGAGAGAGAGAGATTCTACATTCTGTATAAATAATTATTTCGCTCAATCAAACAAACAAATATATATTTCATCTTCAGACATACCGCCACTGCGGGTCCATATCAGCGCGGCGGGGCCGAGGTGGTGTACGGCCAAGGTTACCACGAGGCGATTTTTTAAGTAATATATAATAATAAAGACTTGACAGGCCCGGCAGTAAATTCTGGAAGTAAAATATTCTGGCGCCATTGTTCAGGAGGATTTTTATTCATATTCTTATTTTTCCCTTAACTTTGATGTGACTTTTTTCTTCTAAAATGAAGCCTTATGGTTTTCGGCTTTTTTTCTTCTATGTCCGTGTTTAAAAAAAATGCATTTGCTGTCGGGATTTTCAGAATTATTTAATAATATTTGTGGCAACAGGTCATTTTTTCACCTTTTTTTTCATAAGGTAAAGGTGGGTACATATGATATAGCTGCGCGTGGCTGCGGTGCTCGTCTCCGATCCGTTGGCCGTTTGGTAGGAAGTAGTTATTCCAGAACACCGGCCAGTGTGAAATTCGGGATTGCCACAGTTTACCTTTCCCAGTTTTCCTCAGGTACTCATTTATTGACCAGCCCGAGAGGGAGGATGAAGAGCTGGTTGAGCTGCATGCCGACCTCCCGGACCGGGATTCGAACCCGGGCCCGCAGAGCAGCAGCCTGGCAGCTGACCACTAGACCACGGAGGCGCATATTTTCACGTATACGTATTTTTTGCATGAGCAGTAAATATTTAATCCACACGCTTCACCATATTTTTTATAACGTCTCCCACATTTAGAGTTGCATAGTTTTACCATTTTACGAAGTTTGACTTTTTTATTATTTTCTGTTGAGATATGAAATATCTATCACAAATTTCCGTGAATCACATTTTCATTTGGTAGTTTTCATACACTATAAACATAGATTTCACCAATGATTTTTTGTGGGGGAAATTGTTTGACTAACCTGTGTGATCGATGACGGAGACGTTGACTTAATTTCTTCTGAGAGTGTGAAGGTTTATTTTCCCGTATATATTTACTTTAACAGAAAGCATATACCAAGCAGCGAATCTTCGCAGAATGATACCGTAGCCTTTTCAATTAAAGATCAAATATCTGCTGAGAGACATCATCCAGAGGTGCTGTGTTGCGCCTGCTGGGACGAGTGGCAAACACCGCCGTGCACCGTTTGGCCGCCTAGACCTGGGAGCGGCCGTTGACCTCCAATAACAATAACATTATGGCGCAAAAATAGCTAAGTGCGAGGCTTTTCAGGCAGATGGGCTGTAGCTCTGCTGCTAACGTCACATAAACAATAACCTTTGGCCGTTAAAAAAAAGTAATCTATCTTCGAGACACAAAAGTAGCTAAGAACTAAAAGAAAAAAAATACGCTGGCCGATAGTAATTTATCACTGCCAGAATAGTAACGTTTCGCCGCTTGAATAGCAACAACATATATTTGCACCAACCATGTGGCTCTCCCCACAGTTATTACTGGCATAGGTACTACTGCCATAAGTTTGCTTCAGCGTCTCCGTAGCTGTTTTCCGGGGTAAACAAGCATCCATTGTGAAAATGTATAATAGTATATCCGGATATGAATAGTCAGCGCTCAGATCAACCAGTGTTTATGCACTAAGGTGACATCGGAAGTTGGTGACGACATTGTGTTTGTTCCAGTATTACTTATTATTTTCATTTAAAGTTTATCCTACTCGCTTCAATTGTTTTGATTAATAATCCGGTGGCCAGGGTGGTAGATGCTATCTAGCCATCATCCAGAACTGTATTGGAGTTCTTTGCGTTCTTTATGTTGGCCAGACATGTGTGTGTGTGTGTGTGTGTGTGTGCTTTACGGCAATACACATAGTCACACACAAACACGCACTCCTGTACTGCCACACCTTCTATATTGTTCAGTAATGTCTTCTTCCCAATGCACAGTTTCAGCACCCAGCCCTTAATTTTTGTCATGCTAAACTTCTGTTTCTTCTGCTCGTGTCTGGATGGATTCATCATAGCGTAGTGCTGGTGGTAATGGTTGTGGTAGTTAGGATAGTCGTAGCTGTGGCTGTTGTTGTGTGTCCTTAACCTTTACCCGTCTTTTGTTATCTTCCTCTTCCCTGCTACATGTAACTTCTCCAACTCTCTCTGCCTTCCATTCCTTCTGGCTATCCTTTCTCTCTTCCTGTTTCACTGCACTTTACATACAACTCACGAACATCCTCAGTCCTTTTCATTTTATTCTCATGAATATTCAGTTTCCTTTATTTTTTTATTTTTTTATTCTTAGAGTATTTGTTGCTTGATTATCTGCTTACGTTATTTCTGTCTTCGTCTGTTAGTCTGTGTCTATATGGTGGTCTGTCTGTGTCTGCCTTCCTTTCTGCCTGCTTGCCTGTCTACCTGTCTGTGCCTGTGTCTGTGTCTGTCTGTCTCTTAGTCTGTCTGTTTGACTGTCTGCATATCTGTTTATATGTCTGCCTGTCACCCCCCCCCACTCTCTCTCTCTCTCTCTCTCTCTCTCTCTCTCTCTCTCTCTCTCTCTCTCTCTCTCTCTCTCTCTCTCTCTCTCTCTCTCTCTCTCTCTCTCTCTCTCTCTCTCTCTCTCTCTCTCTCTCTCTCTCTCACACACACACACACACACACACACACACACACACACACACACAAGGGGCCACGGATGTCAGTCGTAGCGGAGCCTTGGATGTCTCTGACTTGGGGAGGTGTTCGGGCTAAGTTCGTGGAGGTGTTTGAGGAAGTTTAGCCGCCCCGGAAATTCTCTTTCGTAAACCTTGTTGGAACGACGTCCTCACCGGCGGCATGAAACAACACCGGAGCGAAACAACAGATACTCGTACCTTCCAACAGCTTATCTTTGTTTATGTTTTCCTGTTTTTACGCAGCTCTCGAGGCTCGTCAGTTAACCTCAGGGCTATTATGAGGTAAATTGCCGGGAATTTTGGAAAGGGGAAAAGATGAGCTGATGACGGCGTGGCGTGGGAAAGGGAGGCTGGGGACGCGAGGCAAAAGTGTGGCGCATTGGAATAGTGGTGGCCAAAGGTGAGGGGCAGGGGGCGGGGTTAGACGGCAGGAATTGAATAAGCGGGTCGGGGGGTTAAAAAGGGGGTGGGGGTGGGGGGGGGTCTACAGGTTGCGTGGATGGGATACAAAGGGATAAAGGCCGGTGGGAGGGGAGGCGTTGGAGGTGGTGTGGCTGGGGGCTGTGTTGGGAGGAGACTAATGAGCACTACTCGATAATGACCCATTGTTATAACCTTTGCTAATACCGAATTAAGGACTGAAGAGGACAGTTTAAGCCTCCCCTAAACTGCGCGTCGTTCACCCTCATTATTTTCCCGAGTCTCGTTACTCGCAGATCAGCCTTGCGGAAATGTGAGGAGAAGTGTCAGTTTAATGAGGGACGTACACGATTATGCAAAATTCAAGTGCTTACATTGTTCTCGTTCTTTGACGGATTTCCCGACTGACACACTTTTTTTTTTACAGCAAAGGGGACAGCACCAGGGCACACACGAAAAAAGGAAGCAATTAAAAAAAGCCCGCTATTCGCTGCTCCTGTAAAGAATCCGAAGAGGTGGCCGAAAGAGCAGTCATTTACGTGAGCCTTACTTCATTTGACACTAGTTCATTATGATTATTACACGTAATTACTTAGATACTCACTCCACAAATTCGGGTTATGTGTTGAACGCGTTATCATTGGAAGAGGTCACGTTTATGTTTGCAGCAAATTTATTTTTCTCCTTATAAATTACTTGTATTTTTTATGGTGTCAAGATATTTCCGTCTTGTTTTTCTTTCATGAGGGGATTGTTTTTTTATATTCTTTTGTGTTTTATGCCTGAGTCGCTCTAATTTCCCTCTTCACACCTTGCCTGCCGCCTGACCCCAAACGTGCCTCACACCTCTATTCAATGGATGCTTCAGATTCCGGGGAAGACGAAAGGAATGGGTGGCGTGTGTGTGTGTGTGTGTGTGTGTGTGTGTGTGTGTGTGTGTGTAACAGGCCATAGGAACTGTTATGCTACCCATGCACTCTCTCTATTTCCTGAGGTGTAATTCAACGCAAAGCAATATTTTCTAAACCTTGCGTGTCCTGTCTCCTTCCTTCGCGACCGATCACTAGAGAAAATATATTGTTCTCAAGGAATTTGTATGATAATTTCTGCGCGCACACACACACACACACACACACACACACACACACACACACACACACACACACACATTCTCACTCTCTCTCTCTCTCTCTCTCTCTCTCTCTCTCTCTCTCTCTCTCTCTCTCTCTCTCTCTCTCTCTCTCTCTCTCTCTCTCTCTCTCTCTCTCTCTCTCTCTCTCTCTCTCTCTCTCTCTCTCTCTCTCTCTCTCTCTCTCTCTCTCTCTCTCTCTCTCTCTCTCTCTCTCTCTCTCTCTCTCTCTCTCTCTCTCTCTCTTTCTCTCTCTCTCCTCTCTCTCCCGGCCCGGCATTACCCTAAGAGTCGCCTTCGGCAATAACCCACGCTACTCTGTCATTTCTGGACATTTCCTCTTGATGGGAAGGTCAGCACACTCCGTCATTGCCGCACGAGTAAGCCTTTGTGTTCGCTCTCCCACGGAGCCACAGTCATCACTCAGCACGGCCGTCGTGGCCACTACTCCACCTCAGTGCTACAAATGTCGGCGACACGAAGGCTGCCGCGGAACGTTGAAAAAGTCGCTCTTTTTTTGTGTATTATTTTTTCTTCTTCTATAAGTAGCCACTCATGGTAGGATGTTATATAGTTTTGGTGTGGAGAGCAACTTATAAATACATGATTTTGCCCGTTGAATTATTATACAGCGGGGGAGCATTTGTTTTCCCGGAGACGCCGACCTTTTTTTTCTCGGTTTTAAATAAGAAAGTAAGAATCAATGTATGACATTCCTTAGATTCTGGCACCTGAACATTCTCCTTTAATGAGCTATAGATTAGCGCGCACACACACACACACACACACACACACACACACACACACACAAACACGGACATCTTGCTTTCAATACAAGATAGTCAACATATTGAAGTGTTCATATATGATTTTTTTTATGCAGATATATTAATTTTTGTGGCGTCAGGAAGGTTTTTCGTCGCGACGCGTGAAATGTGTCAGATTAGGCGAATTTTCGTCACGACTTCTGGTCAAGCTCGAGCAAAAACTAGGACGTGTCCAAATCCTGGCAAAAGGGCCGAAAAACAGGCTATTTTGTGACGGCTCGACGACAAACTTGAAATCGAGCTATCACAAAATCCTTCGAGCTGGTTAAACTACATTGCCAAGAGGGGCTACATGCTAAATTACAGCCTTGTAGAGGCAATAGAAATGCCACACTAGACAAAACGGCAAAGTGTCAGGAGTTCGTCAAAATCGCTCTCAAAAGGGTTTACGTTTCGAGCTCTAGCGACGAAACTACTGGGAGTAGGAAAATGTTATGCATCATATAAGAAAGCACATTGGTAGGGCAAAAGTATTTGTTAAATAAGTTTTTTGACATTCTCAAAAAATGAGTGGGTTTCAAGGTTGGGAACTCAAAAATAGGTTTTTTTCATAGTCGTTTTTGCGAATTTATTCGCTTTTTTACCCTTTCGAGTCGACGTTTGAGCCCGGTCGTTCATTTCAAAATATAGCCCTTTCATTTTGCCGTCGATTGCTACCAAAATCATTTCTGTAGCCCCAGAAATAGGGGAGTTATGGCGATTCGTACCAAAGTGGTTGGTTTTCCAAAATTCGCGGCTTAATGACAGGGCTGGGGCAAGTATCTGGTCCATAGTGTAGGGTTCATCGTTATTGGCATTTCCTCTTCCCTCTCTAAAGCCACCTATCTTTTCTCCTGTTCCTTTTAATCCTATAGTTCCTTGCGTTATCAGCTTTTTTTTCCCTCCTTTCAGATAATTTATCCTTCTACCCTCTGTGTCTTGTATTACTCCTGCCCTTTATCATCTTTTAGGCGTATTATCTTCTCTGCTTCATGTGACAATCCGTCTCTAACTGTCATTCCTTTCCTTTGTAGAGTTTGGATCAGCTCTCCGCTTCCTTTTCGGTCCATGCATGTATTCGTCTTTTGTTTCATTGTTCTTTACTCTACTCGTGTTTAGCAAAACTCGTACCTCCGTTCAGTCTGTTTCCATTCCTTCGGTTTCTCAGGTTTTTGTGCCCGTTTGTCTTTTTTTTCTTAAACTAAACATCCCTACTTTGTGCGTTTCTTCTTCCATTCTTCCCTTCCTCATCTTTAAAACATTTCCCTCACTTTGCCACGGACAACCCACTCACCCTTTTGCTATTCCTTCCTCACTTTCACTCTCTTCTAGGAGTGGCTTGCAAACCAAAGCACGTCTAAGCGCCACTTTACGCTATTGCTCAAGTCGAGGAGTCAACAAAAGGCAGCTGAAGACTGAATGCATCTCGTCATGGCAGTAAATCCCTTGAACCAATTTTCTTGCGATATTAAGACCGAGTGAATTGTTTTATACTTCCGTTGATGCACTAGAGCTGGCCATTGACATTGAAATCCGCATTAAGTTGGCCAGTTGTAATGGTCTAAGTCGTGGTGTATGTTCTTGTGTGTGTGTGTGTGTGTGTGTGTGTGTGTGTGTGTGTGTGTGTGTGTGTGTGTGTGTGTGTGTGTGTGTGTGTGTGTGTGCGCGCCTTTTCTCTTTCTCTCATCATATATTTTCATGTGCTGCCTATAGCGTTCGTAAACTCTCTTGAGGGGCCTTTAGGACGACCCCAGTCCGTTAGTGGCGCAGGTGAATTTTATTTCTCGTGGCTGCCGTGATGTATTACTCTTGGTTGGCCCATGCTGCCCCCCAGTGCTCCACTTGAATTAAGTCGCTGAAGTCAGGGTTGATTGAAGACCTGGGCAACAGCGTCCTTGGGTGGGGCTTGAACCTAGGTCCTCGGGCTACCCACGCTCACACGCTGACCACTTGGCCATATTTTTCCATCTAGTTATTGTTTTTAGTATTGTTTAGCTTTACAGGAAATCCAATTTTAATATCTCTTGTCCAATCCTCAGCGGGTAAAAAAAAGTCACGCTTACTTGGCTGCCAGAAATATCTTCCAGTTTCCGATCTCAGTGGTACATTTTCAATGCATGATGCACACTCTCGCTCCGTTCATTGTTCATTCGCGCTCCGGTTAAATGTTATTACATTTATTTCAGTTTGAAGGAAGGAAAAAGATTTGGATCATCGAGTCGCTTGAGTTCCCTCTCTTACTCTTTGAATGTGGGTCTTGGAGATGGACCCCAGAATAGGCGGATTCATGCTTTTGGTAGTAAGTGCCTACATAGAATCATGAGATATCTGCAATGACTTTGTGTCAAACCTGCGAATAATTCGTGGGACTCGCAGGATTTCCGACCTGCATAGTCCTTGAACGCCAAATCCGACTATACGGGCATGTGGCATGTTACCCAGTAGGCGACCCCGCTCACCGAGTTGTTTCTGTAAGAGAATCCTGAGTGGAAGAGGCCAAAGGGAAGCACATAGAGTTCGTGGATTTGAGCAAGTCGGTAGATTCGGATCTTCAAGTCGCTCGTGCTAACTTTCCTACAATGTCAATCTTGGATATGGACTTGTGGTGAGGTTAGAGCCTGAATGGAGACTTGACCAGAGGAACTTTTGGGTTTGGCGTCGTAGGGTGGGCCATGCGACGCGCCCCCCGGCATATTCCCGTATCGATCAATTGATTTTGTTTTGGAGTGAGGGCTGGGTTGTTTGTCTCTCTATTCATGAAGGTACCAATGTTAGTTCGAAAGTACAGAAAGAATATTTTTTAATTAAATGAGGATAGTGTGTGGAAGCAAGGCTACCTGTCCACTCCTCCAACATTGGATGGAGACATTTTCTCCGTTTCCTATTTAACTTCTTTTTGGTCCCATTCCAGAGCTAACCACTCAGCCACCGCCTCCCCCAATTCTTTTACATATACTTTTCAGAACGGAACTTTTTTTCAGTCTTATGTATGCTTAACTCTTCCTCTTTGTCATCCTGTTAGAAACTATCTGTCTGTCTGAGAACCTCATTTATCAAAACCTTTTAGTGACAGCGGAGGAAGGTAAGAAGGGAGGAAGCCAATGTAAGAAATGGAGAACTCAGAAGAAAACAATGTGAAATTCATTGCCTTCGTCATGAGTAGAAAGGGAACTATTTCTCAACGTCATAGCCCGGCGGAGGAATGTCAGACTTGCATTGTGTGATTCAGTGGCGAACACTTGGTCATCTATACGGCTGCAGATGATGGTGGTTCCGCCACTCTAATGAAAGGAATGAGAAAGCACGCCACTGAAACCTTCCGATTAAGTTCTGAAGAAAATGGAATAATGCATATTTTTGTGTGCGTGTGTGAGTGGGTGGGGGAGGGTAATTGCGTGTGAGGAAGAGAGCATGTATTTGTGTGTATGTGAGGAAGAGAGCATGTATTTGTGTGTATGTGTGTATGTGTGTGTGGGGTGGGGGGTGGGGGAGGGTAATTGCGTGTGAGGAAGAGAGCATGTGTTTGTGTGTATGTGTGTGTGTGTGTGTGTGTGTGTGTGTGTGTGTGTGTGTGTGTGTGTGTGTGTGTGTGTGTGTGTGTGTGTGTGTGTGTGTGTGTGTGTGTGTGTGTGTGTGTGTGTGTCGTAGTGTTGAATGCGTGTAGTGAAGATAGTGTTGCATTTGCCAAATACATTATGCATATCCGTAACGACTCTATGTGGGTGAATGGCAATGTGATATATTTCAATTGTAGAATAATTATTTAAGCAGGTAATTACTTAGACTGTTCAGGTGTGTGAAGCGTACACAGGCACAGACAAACAAACAAACAAACAAACATATAAACAAACAAACATCTTTACACACACACACACACACACACACACACACACACACGAGAGAGAGAGAGAGAGAGAGAGAGAGAGAGAGAGAGAGTGGGTGATGGTGAGAAAAAAACATGATAAAAAGAAGTAGCTGAATCTCTCTCTCTCTGGCTTTCCCTTTGCCTCGCCACCGTCACTTTCCTCTTTTCAGCCCCCCCCCCCCCCCCCATTACCTTTCCCCTCCTTTACCTCCATCACGGTCCATGCAGCTGTCTCCAAAGATAAACTTTTGATGTGCATTTATTATTTCCCGAGTCGTTGCTCCTTGGTTCAGTGTATACTCGACCATTTTCTATAATCCCTTTCAGTATTTTTCGTCACCGTCTCTCTCTCTCTCTCTCTCTCTCTCTCTCTCTCTCTCTCTCTCTCTCTCTCTCTCTCTCTCTATCTCTCTATCTCTCTCTCTCTCTCTCTCTCTCTCTCTCTCTCTCTCTCTCTCTCTCTCTCTCTCTCTCTCTCTCTCTCTCTCTCTCTCTCTCTCTCTCTCTCTCTCTCTCTCTCTCTCTCTCTCTCTCTCTCTCTCTCTCTCTCTCTCTCAGCAATATCGTTATCCTTACCACATGCACTCTGGAGTGCATGCAACAGTAAGGTTTCATGTATTTTTCTGCTCCTGCCTCCATTCATGCATATACAAACACTTTCAAACGTTTCCCGAGCTATCCCTCTGCACCGGAAAAGGCTTACGTTTTCGGCCAAACATGTCAAGATATCGAGGATGGGGGTTACTAAATTATAATCAAACAAAACAAACAGAAGGAAGTGTTTAAATATAGAAGTTAGTAGTGATTGACGGAGGTTTTGCAATGCAAAGCAAAGATATTCACCAAATTTGTTTACGACCACCTAATTGGAGATAATAGCGCATCAAAATCATAAGCATTAGAAAACATATCAATTAGGCCTCCATGTCTTTGCTCCTCTTTGGAAACCATTACTTGCCCTGACTTCCTGACTTGATCCTTCGTTTTCGAGACTATTGTAGTACATGTTGTTTTGAATCATCTTTCAAATATCGATTTTTCAATGTTTTTACCAGGTTCATACTTATCTACCTATGATCTCAACACACCGCTTCGCTATACATTATCTCAAACAAGTCATACTCAGTAGAGAAGGAACGTGGATGTACGTCCAAACTAAGCCCATGTTATGAAGCGTATAGTCTCAGGAAAGTAGTCTATACTTTCCTCCCATAATAAACATTCATCATATCGCATGAGGTCAGGTGAGGCTTACCATGACCTTCACAATGATTTACTGCGTGTTGTGAGGCTTTTTACGTTATTTGGTTGGTTATAAATCTTCGTAATTTGTTCTCAGCAATATAAACTAAAATGGAAGTTTATCTTTAGTTATTGCATTATTTGAGGCTTATCTTACTTGGTTGTTTATTATTCTCCACCTCTCTCACTTCCCTCGAGAGTGAGACATTAAAGGTTTTGATGTGCTTGCTGGCAGTAATGGGCGCCGGGTTTGCATTGTATGGAAACACAGTCAGTAGGTGTCTTTTGTTGATAAGCTAACAAAACGGGATGTCTTAATTAAAAAAAAAAGAGAGATAGTGGACCGACATGAAAAAGGTAAAGGAGGAAAAGAGAGAGGGAGGTGGTGAGGAAGGGTGGAAGTAGAGAGACAGAGGGAGTAAATGAAAAAGGTGGAAAGATAGAGGAGGGAAGGAGGTGGTGAGGTAACGGATTAACGACTACTGGTACGAGAGATGCTTGACAGTAAGTTAAACGCGAGACTGAGACTGCCATTGGAAGCGCGTTGATTGGGAAGTTTGTGAATTGGGACTCGTTCATTATTACTGCTAATGGGGGGTACTGACCATTGACATTACATAACGGCACCGAAAGTCACCAACAGGATACTTGAGAAGGAATTTGCCTTGCATTACCTTATTCCGAATGCAATAATGAAGCCACTCAAATTATTAGCTTGGCACATGTATAGAAATAATTATGTAACTTCTTTTTTTACAGCAAAGGAGACAGCACAAGGGCACACACAAAAAGGAAACAATAATAAAAAAAAAGCCCGCTACTCGCTGCTCCTGTAAAGAATCCGAAGAGGTGGCCGAAAGGGGGGTCAATTACGGGAATATCGGGAATATCATTGAACTACTGCACCAGTAATTCAATGATATACTCGTCTTGGTCTTTACAACCGTTCAGTATCCGCAGATTGAGACTGGTTAGTGCCGCAAGCTATAAATTACTGGAGCCAGGTATTAATCATTGCCTTATGGTAGTTATGACTTAGCTCCCCACACACCCGATTGCGATCTGGTCAGAAGCCGTGTAAGCTTAGTTATGCGCGAAGGATCGTGTTGAATGTATGTTTAATTAGGAGGAGAGAGGATGGGATTGTGTGACCGTAAGGTGTGCTGTGTGTGATATGGTTTTAAATGGAGATGGAAGAGGAGAAGGCGGAGAGGCAAGAGGAGGAAGGGTCATAAGTATGGTTTATATGGAATGCCCAGAGGAGGAGTAATGAGTGATGGCAGCGTGTGTAATCAAGAGGGGCGCGGGGAGCTGTGAAGGGTTAGGGGCAGTAATTTGTGAGTAATGACCAACACAAACAAGACGATCAGTGGCGCGGAGAGTGGTTGTTTTGAGATATGGTGGAGGCTGATTACAGGTGGGGCGAGAGAGAGAGAGAGAGAGAGAGAGAGAGAGAGAGAGAGAGAGAGAGAGAGAGAGAGAGAGAGAGAGAGAGAGAGAGAGAGAGAGAGAGAGAGAGAGAGAGAGAATCAAATTAGCAAGCTAGAGGAGAGTAAAATAAAAAAGAACACTGAAATCCACTGTTCCACTCGTTTTTCGATGACTACACACACACACACACACACACACACACACACATGATGTCATATGACGTTCCCACTACCCTGGGGATTACCGTAAATAGACGCCGGTTGCCCTGGATACACCTACACGCCTTAATCCCCATTAGTCCCATATCACTCCCACTCCCCAGATAACTCAGTCAGACCCACAATCCCCCCCCTTAATTTGTCTGTTTGGTCGGTTTGTGTCCGCGGATGACCCTTTAAATCATTACAGGGGGGCAGAGGTAAGCTGGGGAGGGATGAAGAGAGGTAGTGACGTAGCGGGCTTTTTTTATTAATGTTTGCTTTTTGTGTGCCCTTGAACTGTCTCCTTTGCTGTAAAAAAAAAAAAAAAAAAATCGAGCTGTTAAAAAAAAACTACATAACGCAAATGAGGAGAAATGACAAAATTAATCGACACAAAGACGGGAAAATATGTGCAGGGAGGGAGTGGGGAGATGATTACGGAGCTGCGTTGATTAGTAAACAATGTCAAGAATGCCAAGCAGACTATGTATAAAAGGAAAATAAAACACTGTAGAGAGGAAAACTCGTGAAGGCAGCAGCGGAACACAAAGGTCGGCAAAAATGATAAAAGTGGGGAAGAGCAAGGGTCGAGGAAGTTCACGTTTATAAAAGGAAAGAACGAAATAGCGCGAAACTTGTATTGGTTTTTGTTTGTTTGTACGGAAGGAAAAATAGTGCAAGATGTTCTTTAGAGAAAAATATTATATAAGAGGGAAAGGAAAAAGTGAAACAAAGTTTTACTCAAGAGAGAGAGAGAGAGAGAGAGAGAGAGAGAGAGAGAGAGAGAGAGAGAGAGAGAGAGAGAGAGAGAGAGAGAGAGAGAGAGAGAGAGAGAGAGAGAGAGAGAGAGAGAGAGAGAATATGTATGGGGTGCAAGGTGAGGAGCGTACTGGAACAAAGGTCGGAGTGTTAAGTGGTGTTGCGAGAGGAGAGACGAAATTATCTTGGTATATTGTTTAACAGAGAGGAGTGGAAATATCTATTTAGAGAATAAATGAAAAAAACATCAAGTATCATTTATACGTTCCTTGTGACACGTGAAGTGAGTGTATTTTTCAGAAAGTGAAGAGGCTGGGATGATTTTTGTGTACGTCGGAAAAGGCTGGACACGTCACTAAAAGAGAAAAAGAAGTATAAGAGAGGAAAGAGGATTTTTTTCAATTAAAGGAGACAGAGAGGAAAGTTCCTGTGAGGACGATGAAGGAAATTGAAAGTTTAGAAGAACAGGAGAAGGAAGACGTTCCTTGTGAGGGCACACGCCAAGACGTGGAAGACTTAGAGGTCCTGAAATAGGTAGGAAAAGAGTAAAGGTTGTATAAATTGCCTACTGTTTTATGACACTCTGTATCGGAATAAGTTGTAGGTGAGTCGCCTCTTATTGATGGACTGTAAGCGTGGGGTGTGTGTGGCTGGCTGACTGGCTGGCAGGAGTTGGTTGTCGAGCTGAAGTGGCTGGCTGAAGTTATTGAAGGGGAAAAGTAGCTGATTACTTGACACGTTGAAAGGGATGAAAATGTGGGTGGCTGACTGGCTGGCGAAAGGTGAAGGAGAGGATGATGGCTGAAAGGGTGAGGGCGGGGAAGGATGACTGACTAGCGAGTGGTTATGGAGAGAGTGTGTGGTGGGTGTGGTGGTGGAGTTAATGTTATGTAGCGCGTGAGGGTCGTGAAGTGTTGTTTAGTATCGTCAGTGGGCGTGTTCTTGGTCTGCTGTGTGATTGTTAGTGATGGTTGTGATGGTTGAGGGTGATGGTGGTCGTGGTGGTAAAAGTTATGTGTATCAAACTGGTGATGGTAGTGGTGATGGGGGTTATTGCAGCATAATAATGACCGTGGTAATGGGGAAAGTTATAGCTAATGGCTTACATGGCGGTAGTGGTGTTGGTGGTCATTCGCCGGTATCGTTATGGCAAGCTTGATGACAAGGCTCTGCGCTTCATCCTCCATCCGTGATATTCGAAGGACACAGCGATGGTGAGGGTGGTTTTAGACACAATACTAATAATTCGCTGATGGCCAGCCCTCGTCACTTTGTAACTGTTATGGACACACTGCTAATGTGCTTTGAAAACAAAACCTGAGCTTAAAGCACGAATTTTTTAATGAGATGGGGCTAAAAAGATTCGGTAATTGTGTGGAAACGGGGATGACTGCATTTCATTCAGTCACCCTTCAGACACACACTAGAGCTAGGTGTCTTGAAAGGTCTCTCATATTATGTGCTGTCAAATAGTTGAAGTTTGTTTATTAAAAAAAGTTGAAACTGTCTTTGAACGATGTTAACCTGTTTTTAGTGACATGCATAGCTGTATTACATGTAATATAATGTTACAGCAAAACGAATAGAAAACAGTTTGTTTCACATTAATTAAAGTGATATCTGCCAAGCATCAATCCTCATAGGTTTTATAATATATACACCCTTGTAATACACAACAGCCTCGTGCCCGACAAAACACAAGAGATAACACCAACACCGCCTAATATTAGTTCTTTTCACTATATTTTTTCATCTCACCCTCCGTCGACGCATTCCGGGAATTTAGCGGCAGAGGCTTGTCACATGTCAGTAAAATAACGCGCCTGGATGATGTTTCCCTCCCTTTAAATTAGCAATGAAAGCAGTTGCCAGTCTGGCCGAGAATGTGAAGGGGAGGGAAAGGAGGGAAGAGAAGAGAAGGAACGGGAAAGGAAACAGAGAAGAGAGTCGAGAAACGCTGGAGAAAAAGCAGTGACAGTAGAGGAAAGAATGTGGAGGGTAGGATAGCAGGGGGATGGGAGGGAGGAGGATGAAAGGGAAGAAAGAGGGTGAAGGGGAGATAGAAGAGCATGGAGGGGTAGATAGGCAGTGAAGAGGAGAGAGAGGGCAGACTCGCATCGTTGCCAAGTTATCGTACTCATCGTATTGCATTTTCGTAGATTCTGACGGATAACTCTAGCAAAAAATAACTAAAACCATCAATACTTAACAATTTTAACGTTAACTTTAATTTTCTACTGTTATTTGTGTGGTTACGACGGTCTTGAAGCCTAAAAGTGATAAATGCAATATTCAGTGTACGACAATTTGGCAACGCTGGCCCGGTAGAAGGTTTAGAAGATAGTGTTGCATAGGTGGAGAGGAGGAGGAGGTTGGAGGAGAAACGTGATCAAATGCCGGATACTGGTACAGAAGGAGGGTGAGAATAGTATATTTAAAGCAGCATGACCATACGTAAGAAAAACGCAGTAACATAAAGACTTCATTCATTATGCAGAGTCCTCTCCGCTGTGACCTCACCGGCTGGCTTCTTCTTTCCGTTAATCTGCTCTTTTACTCCCCCTGCGGTTGCTACTTTACTTTAACTGCTGCTGTTGTTGTTGCTGTTTTACTGTTGTTACTGCTGCTGGTGTTCCTATTACCGCTGCTGCTACTATTGCTGTTTTACTCCTCTTGTTGATGCTCCTGCTTGTTTGTTTGTTTGTTTTGTTTTGTTTTTTATGTCCAAGCCTCTAGAGCCGGTAGGCTTTCTTGAGGGGCCTGGTGGTCGGCCCGAGTGTTTTTAGTGGCGCCACCTTTTCTTGCTTCTTTTAATCTTGCTACTGTTTCAATTGCTTGTGTATTCTCTTGTTGCTTACGCTGCTGTTATTAATCTTGACGCTGCTACTGTTATTGTTGCTCCTACTGTTGCTGCTCTTTCCCGACGTAATTAACGCTAAACCACAATGCAGAACCACTATTACCACTATCGTTACAATCTTTACCACTATCGTTACAATCTTTACCATCATCGTTACAATCTTTATCACCATCGTTACAATCTTTATCACCATCGTTACAATCTTTACCACCATCGTTACAATCTTTACCACCTTCGTTACAATCTTTATCACCATCGTTACAATCTTTATCACCATCGTTACAATCTTTACCACCATCGTTACAATCTTTATCACCATCGTTACAATCTTTACCACCATCGTTACAATCTTTACCACCATCGTTACAATCTTTATCACCATCGATACAATCTTTACCACCATCGTTACAATCTTTACCACCATCGTTACAATCTTTATCACCATCGTTACAATCTTTACCACCATCGTTACAATCTTTACCACCATCGTTACAATCTTTACCACCATCGTTACAATCTTTACCACCATCGTTACAATCTTTACCGCCATCTTTTTTACCATCACACCTTCACCACTGCATCAACTATCACTAGCACACCACTGCCACCATTACTATGATAGTACTATCAGTATCATTACAACCACTACGATTGCCTCTGTAGACAGCCTGTACCACCATTATCTCCCCCACCACCAAGTCACAGGCATCGATACCATCTCCACCATCTCCACCACCACAAATATGATACCACAACACAGCAACAATAACAACAGCAAAAACTAACTTATGTCATCACTACGGCCACCAACACCGCCACCAATAACAGCAGCATAAACAACAACAACAACAACAACAACAACAGCATCATCATCGCCACCAGTACCGTCACTGACTGGAGGGGAAAATGGCACTTAACAAATGGCACTGGGAAAATAAATAGTCATACAATCCAACAAAACAAAGGAAAAAGCCACAGGAAAAATGACACATAAATATAATAGCACAGGATTAATGGCGCAGGAAAAATGTCACAAGAAAATAGTGACACAGGAAGAATGGTACTGGGAAACAGGGCACAGGGAAAAATATATTCTTCCGGGTAAGAATGTCACATACTACTTGAGTATTTTTATTACTGTTACTTTTATTAATTTTAGTACTACTGTTGCTACCACCACATCTACTACTACTACTACTACTATTATTACTATCATTAAGACTAATGATGATAATAATAATAATAATAATAATAATAATAATAATAATAATAATAATAATAATAATACGACTGCTAATACTATTACTATCATTACTACTACTACTACTACTACTACTACTACTACTTCTACTACTACTACTACTACTACTACTACTACTGCTGCTGCTGCTACTATCACTACTACTACCATTACTACTACTACTACTGCTACTACTACTACTACTACTACTACTACTACTACTACTACTACTACTACTACTACTACTACTACTACTACTGCTACTAGAACTACTATTACTACTGTTACTAGTAATACTGTTGTGTGTGAAGGATTGCTTAAATTATATTAACCATTAATTCTCAGTGACATGATCTTAGTTAGGTTACACTTAAGGTACACAAGTAGTCTATAAGTCATTCACACAATGTAGCGATTCTCATTCGATAGACTACTACTACTACTACTACTAATAATAATAATAATAATAATAATAATAATGCTACTACTACTACTACTACTACTACTACTACTAATAATAATAATAATAATGCTACTACTACTACTACTACTACTACTACTACTACTACTACTACTACTACTACTACTACTACTACTACTACTACTACTACTACTACTACTACTACTACTACTACTACTACTACTACTACTACTACTACTACTACTACTACTACTACTACTACTACTACTACTACTACTACTACTACTAGTGGAGTAATTTTGTTCAGTGCATCAGATACCACACCATGACATACCATTTGTGTTTATGTGGAATGTTTCCCATTCCAGAATGCTTCTTATTCCAGTGACACTTTTTATATCAGTCAGTTTTTCCTGCGACATTTATTCGTGTGCCATATTTCATGGTTTAATTTTTTCCCGAGCAGTCATTCACCACTACCATCCTATCGTTATAAGAGAGGATCACAGTACAGGTTACTCAGAGTTCATTGTTTGTTGCTGATGGTTGAGGGTTTGATGACTGAGTGGCACGAAACTCAATTTGTGTTGTTGCCCAGGATTGGCAGGTAGCCGCGGTGATTGGTAATTCCGTTGTGGTGGTTTTGGAATGGATTGAATAATTAGTTTATGAAGTCCCTCCCTCAAGACATGGTATCTCTGCATCATCTTTAGGTCTGTTGGCGGCGGAGTAATCGTGTCATATAGACATTTGCATCAATATATTTACTGTGGATTGGGACGAAAAGTCTGAACCCGGGGTTCCAAAGTTCTTCATATCATCAACACATTTACAAATTGTTAAAGTTCTTCGACCCCAAACTTTTATTATATAAAAATAAATCTGCCAACACTAATTAACTACTACTAGTACTATTGCTGCTATTGATGTAAGTGTAACTACTACTACTACTACTACTACTACTACTACTACTACTACTTCTACTTTTTTACTACATAAATGATACCTCCACCCATGCTTATTTTCCCGACACATAATCATGTAGGGCTCCATAGCTTGGAGGTCATTAGCCCCAACTCTGTTCGCTAATGACTGTGGCATCCAACCATATCACTAATACTACCTGACACTAAATCACCTGTCATCTATTACGTCTAGATCCCCCTTTCCTTCCCTACTCAAGTCACTCCCGACCCACCCTAATGTCACTCTCCACCACTGTGACTTCATAGTCCATATTGGAGATGTTGGTGGCTTTTGGGCCAGAGTGTCTGGTGCCCCTGAGACATAGGATGGCCGACCTGAGCAGGGAGAACGAGAGGCGACACCTCATCCAGGCGACAACGTGGCTCCTTGGCTGATGCTTCTTTTCTGAGATTAGTTCCGTGAGGCGTGCGTAGAAGCATTGGGCTCTGGGACCGATCCCGCCGGATGTGGTGAAGACGAGGGAGGTGAAGCTGCCCTGATCCACATGTTGGATTCTTTCACCGTATGCCCTTGTCTTCTCCTGCTCGTTCCTGTGGTGGGCGGCTTCATAAAAATAATTATATAATTATTACCAGTTGACAATTTATTGCAGGATATTTTGTGTACTGCATTATAATTTCTAAACTGTACTTCATCCTTCGACCCCAAAGATCGATATTCCATGAATGGTTATCGACCCCCAGCCATTGATCGATATCTTTGGATAGTCATGGAGGGCGGGAGCAGCGGGGCTCCGGAGCTAGAGGCTCAGAATGTCTCTTGTAGATTATCTGCACCTCGCATGAAGGGAGAAAGCTTCCCGCCGCTACCTTACTTGTCGGCAGGTCACTGGATTGCTCCGCCCGCTGCTTCAGACAGGACTACTGGACTTAACGCTTCGAGTTTAGAAAGGAACCAGGATGAAAGTTTGTCATAATATACGACTATTGCTGTTTTTAGTGATATATGACCTGTACTGACACTTCTGATAAGTTCTGGCTCTGTTATGAGACTCAGTTTTCTTCACTGAGTCTTAAGATGTTTAGGTAAACTCCATGTCAAGCTTCAGCTATCTTTCGGAACTTGCATCAAGCCGTGTGAACGAGTGAGAGGGAGGGAACCCTCAGGCCTCAACTCGAGGCGCCAGTGGCTGCCAGACCGCGGTGGTGGTGCGTGCGTAGTGTCCTTGTTGTGTGTGTGTCTGTGTGTCCCAGCCCGCGTCATCTGCGGCGTCGACCTCAAGACAGTCTGTGCCGGTGAGTGTTACGTGCTACTCCAGGAATGCTTGTTCTCGTGTGATGTGTTAAGGAGAAAATATTAAAGTAATACCATCCTCCCACTCCCTCTATTGCCCATACCCTCCTACACTACTCCGTGTAAGTGAAATTACACACACACACACACACACACACACACACACACACACACACACACATTTGCCCATACTTTGTAGTAGCGTTTTTTTTTAAATGACCCTCAAAAAGGAAAATTGTTTTTTTGAAGCTCGCGAAAATTATAGAATTTTAAAGGTTTTATTTTCGCGTGTAATTAATGTTTCTAGGATATTTTTACAACGTCCATTTTTTGAAAAGTAGAAACACAAGATAAAATAGGAATACAACAATGTTTTACGTATATGGAAAATTAATTATGATGTACGGACGATGTAACTTATTTGTGTATGTGAACATTGTTTGCGTTTTCGTACACCTCTAGACAAGTATTTTTCCATTAGCGAATTTTCTTCATATTGTGTGTTTGCTTGTTTCTTAACTACTTATCATCCCATTTCACATTTTCATTACACCATATATTTTACACTTTTTTTCATGTGTGTGTGTGTGGGTGAAGTGTGCGCGCAGCAGAAAGAAAGGGTGCAGTCGTGCAAATTGGTGCTTCACTGGTTAACAGTCCTGGAGGGCCTGGCGTTGGTGTCGTCACTTGTGTTTTAGGGGTACGGTTACAGGAGATGGAGGTGGTGCGGGTCCCCGCGCAAGGTAGTAGTGATTTCTCTCTCGCTGCTTCTCCCACTGCCCAAGACATGAACTGGGCTTAAAGGGGGTTGTCAAGTATTATATAATCACGTTATTAACCACCCAGCCACCTTGCCTTGGCCTCGGAGCGTGAAAAGGGTGAAGTATGGCGGGGTGGAGGAATGGTTGTCTGAATATTTGAGGAGCCAACTATTCCTTTGGCTGGTAAGAATTATGACTTTTTTTTTTACAACTGCCCGTGACTGTGTGTGTGTGTGTGTGTGTGTGTGTGTGTGTGTAGGCAGATGAGCTGTAAACTTCATGTCCTGTTATTTTCGCGTGTCATCAGTGCTTTGTAGATGTTTATGACTGGGCAATTGCTGCTGAGTGGTGGTTGGGTGGGGAGAAGAGAGGGGCGGTCAGGACGGGAGGGAGACATTGCGGTGGTAGGGTAGGTATGATGAGGTAAGGTCGAGGGGATGGTGGGGTTGAGAGTAAGAGGAGCTTGGGAGTTTTGGGTGGGAGAAGTTTAAGGCTGTGGGGAGTGTGATGGGGATAGAGGGTTGGGGTACGGCTAGTTTGGGGATAGGCCAGTGAGAGCAGAAGGGCTTGGGATGGGTTAGGAAGTGGGGTTGTGTGGGGATAAGGCAGGAGATTGTGGGGAGGTAGCAGGAATGTTGATAAGGGGTTGAGCGTAGAGGTCCTGGGATGAGGTGGCGGAGATAGGTGTTAGGGATGGTCGTTTGTTGATTGTCGTAGTAATACTTCATGAATGTATAGTCCTTTGAAAATGTAAAATACAAATACTTGCGCCATTATTTGCTCTAATATAGAGAAGAAAATAACGTAGAACTCGTACAGACAGTTTTATGTCCAAAATCGTAATGATCCATGCGCGTTCTGGATATTTCTGACTTAGGAACTAGTTTATATGGTGTACTGCAAGCCAGCTATGAGGCTCAGTTTGTCTACAGAGGCCCTCGTGAAACAAAAATAATGGACTAAGAAAACCGAAGCCACCCAACTATATAATTAACGAGGCTTCCCCCCCTGGCCCCTCCCCAAGGTAAAAACGTATACGAAAGTGCATTATAATAATAGTTATTTCACGTGCTAAATTACTACGAATATTGGTTTGGAGTGGTGCTCCCTAAGAAACCTAAAAATATCCTAAAATTTTAATATCTAAGAGGTGATAAAATGTTAGCTGACTGGGAAGATAAAGCTGCGAATGTTATAGTAATGGTGAACGCCGCGGCCAGTAGCCAAGACTCAGTGTTATCAATCACAAATGTTATCAATCACAAGAGTAAAAGAAAACAGCGAGTACATTTGGTGAGAGATATATGATGCAATCGCCTGGGTGATAAAACATTGGTACAAGCACGATATTAATATCTAACAAAATATGAGCAGTGGTAATTGCTGTAGATGATTTATATAGAGTAGGAAAGGCTAGAAGCAGGGCATGACCTCTGAGTGTAGGAACAGATTTTAATTTTGAACCACTGAGAGATGAAGATGAGTGACGCAAATCTTGTTCACACGAATGTTTTAGTTCTCAAAATCATGCCTAAAACTGTCAATACTCTCTCTCTCTCTCTCTCTCTCTCTCTCTCTCTCTCTCTCTCTCTCTCTCTCTCTCCTCCTCTAAAATTGTTGTTTCACGCCCACAAGTCTGATCAAGTCCACAGCAAGACTCGGCATGCATACATCGATACGTTAGCCATGGGTGCCAGCCTTGATGCCATGCCTAACTTGCCCTAATGGTGGTGACTGGCGATGTAGTGCACACGGAAAGGGGCAATGGGGTAAGGAGAGGAATGGGAGAAATGGGAGCGACGTAAATGAGGTGTCAGGGGAAGATAGATGTTGCAGGGAGGGGAAGGGTGGAGGGAGGAGTGTCGAGAGTAAGTTATACTCCCTTAAAAGTTCCATTGGTTCACCTCACCTCATCCTCCAGAGACTCGTAAACGACTGGTCTTAAAATACGTCTCCTCCTCCTGATGTACCTCCTTTTTCCTCTCATTCTCCATCCCACTCCCCGTCTCTGGCCCCCCTGACCTTCCTTCTGCCGCGCCCCAAGTCTGAGCCTGGGACCATATACTCAAACGTTTCCCCGCTTACACACTCACATTTGACAGGGTTTTTGAAGGGGTATTGGGCATTTCCAGAGGTACAGTCGGCTGTAGAGAGTAGTGTCACACTGTCCAGTAAGTTTCGTTCAGAAAGCGACATCTGGCAACACCTCCACGCGACATGAAAATTATTACATCCTATCGAAATCGTACTGTTGTGGCAATAGGTGGTCACAGGTGCACTCGCCATAATTTTAAGATAGATATTTATCAAAAGTGCCCGTCGCTAACGCTTAATAAATATTTTTTCTTTAGGCTCTGTCGCTACATTTTGACACGAGCTTTTAGTTTCGGTCAAATTTAGTCAAGAGCAATTCTAAGTTGTTTATCAAACTATGATAAATTTTAAAATATACTGCACTTATTAAGGGAGATTGTTATGCCTTTTAACTTAAAAAATAAATCCCTGACAGCCGAGATCTTGTTCTTTTTATAAAAAAAATTATACGTAATAATAGGCTATAAACGTTCACATGATGGCGTCGTCGACCGCGGGCTTTTCCGCGCTCGCACTCAACACACACACACACACACACACACACACACACACACACTGTATTTATACTTAGATATTACGTAATCTTCACGGGGAAATGATTTTAGATTTTTGATGATCTGAATTGTCTTTGAGGCTTTATAGTGACGGGAATTAAGGCTGCGAGTTAAACAAACCCTCAAGCCTATTTGCTGTTTGATGGTAAGGAGCATTAGTCACTGCCTGCCTCTGTGAAGGACAGCATTGCACACGGTATTTTCAAAGTTTAATAAGAAAAAGTGTTTCAGACTGTTCGCGATGTTTTACCTCGTCATCATCATCATCATCATCATGTAGAAGACATTCATTATCGCATTTCTAAATTGAATTCATGTAATCTGGTATATTTCTAACTACATTATATTATAATATAATATAATATTATACAATATTATAATTTCACGGTCACACACACACTGTACACACTGATACGCGTCACTAACATCACCAGTGAATGCGCCACCGTGGTATAGTTGCCAGATACCGCCACCATTCTGAAAACCGTGACACTACTCTATCGTCGACTGTACATTTATGACCCTGGTGGCAGTTTGACCCCTCTTTTGTACCTTAAAAGTGAAAAACACCTATGAAAACCCGATTAAACTCCATTTTAGCCTTTGGAAATAGATGACATGAGAAGAGGAAGCGTCTGAGAATACCGACCCTGTTTGCCCTTTACCTTCCCTTCGACCGTCTCCCACCACCACCCCTTCGTCGTTGTGACCGGGTTTGTCTACTCTCCGTGCCAGGCAATTTACCTACTGCTTATCAATCTTCTTATTCTCAGGCCACTTCCTGCTTTCTCTTTCACATCCTGCTCTGCCGCCTCCTATCTCTTGGCAGGTTCATCCCTCTTTCCACGTCTCCCTCCTGCTAAATTTAAGCATCCTGGTAAATGATGATGTTATCTTCTCAGATTTAGAGAATTTGCTACAAGCCTTGCGTTTCTCTTAAAGTTTCGCATTCTTGTCGATTTCTCAAGCCCTTAATAAAGTGACTTTTTCTTTTCACAATCACGTCACGGTTTTCTTCTGCCTTCCGCCGCCCTGAAAAGACTAGATACAAGTTTCCATCGGCGTTAGTTGATGGGCGTCATTAGTTGCGGAAGGGTCAACCTGCGACCAAACTCCATTTTTTTTTGTGCTACTTCTACATGTATTGCTTTATTAATTTTCTTAGGTTTTTGAGAGTCTTAATCTTTTCATAAGCAAGGAGAGATAAAAGTATCGTTCACTAATTCTATGCTAGATGAGTGTGTCCTGGGAAGCAATAAAGTAAAAGAACGTTTAACCCTCTTTCTCTGGCAAACGTTCACGAACTTTAATGAAAATGCTGCCGTTTTCTAACAAAACTGGTATAACGTTGCTTGTTTCATATGCATTCTGCAATGTTTTGTTACTATTGCTGCAACGAAACTTATTTTTACCGATACTGTTTGACTTAACCTCAGACCTTGCTATTATTTCTGTTTGGGGTAAAAAGAACCTTGTGTCCTTCAATGCCTAAAAAAACGAATTTCTCCACCTATCAACTTGACACAATCTTCCAAACACCTATCCCCTGTTCTTCAACAACACTCAGCTGTCACCTTCAACACTATACATCCTCGGTCTATCCTTAACTCAAAATCTTAACTGGAAACTTCACATCTCTTCTCTCACTAAATCAACTTCCTCGAGGTTGGGCGTTCTGTATCGTCTCCGCCAGTTCTTCTCCCCCGCCCATTTGCTATCCATATACAGGGGCCTTGTCCGCCCTCGTATGAAGTATGCATCTCACGTGTGGGGGACTCCACTCACACAGCTCTTCTGGACAGAGTGAAGTCTAAGGCTCTTCGTCTCATCAGCTCTCCGCCTCCTACTGATTGTCTTCTACCTCTTAAATTCCGCCGCCATGTTGCCTCTCTTTCTATCTTCTATCGATATTTTCACGCTGACTGCTCTTCTGAACTAGCTAACTGCATGCTTCCCCCCCTCCCGCGGCCTCGCCGCACATGACTTTCTACTCAAGCTCATCCCATTAGTGTCCAAATCCTTTACGCACGAGTCAACCAGCATTTTCACTCTTTCATTCCTCACGCCGGTAAACTCTGGAACAATCTTCCTTCATCCGTATTTCCTCCTGCCTACGACTTGAACTCTTTCAAGAGGAGGGTATCAGGACACCTCTCCTCCCGAAATTGACTTATCTTTCGGCCACTCCTCTGAACGCTTTATATAGCGGCAGTGAGTAGCAGGCTTTTTTTCATTATTGTTTCCTTTTTTTCCCATGAACTGTTTCCTCTGGTGTAAAAAGAAAAAAAAGAAGAGGTTCATTACATTATTATTTCGTGTACGAGCCGAGTCGTTTATACAAACATTTATGCATTTACGAAAATGATGAGCTTCAGTTCTAGTTGTTATGAGCGTCTGAAAGTCTGACGAATAATTACAAATTTATTATCAGGAATAACCATTGATTTG
Source organism: Eriocheir sinensis (assembly GCF_024679095.1). Taxonomy (NCBI): domain Eukaryota; kingdom Metazoa; phylum Arthropoda; class Malacostraca; order Decapoda; family Varunidae; genus Eriocheir; species Eriocheir sinensis. Next base: position 6,635,784 of record NC_066553.1, read on the forward strand.
ACTGTTAGGTGTAATCTTCGGCTAGAGCACAGATATAAATATGTCATTATTGCTCTGTTCACTCAGCGTATCCAGTCTGATGCCGTTCCGAGGGCGGACGATTGAGCGGCTCTGCAACTATCTCCTTGTTCTCAATCTTCTGTCACTAATACGGTAGATAGTTGTATGTGATGTAATCGCAGAGGTAGAAACGCAATTATGTGGTCTTCTCTTCAAGCAGTAAATTATACTAATGCTAAAGTTCGACAAACTCTATATTTGGCAACATATATTATGTTTCTATGATGACGGGCGAAATATTTATAAGAATAATTTAAAGGAAAATCTTCTGTGATGCATTTTTGGAAACTTTCATTAAGAAATAATATTTGCATTCGAATTTTTACTATGTCATTGTATTCGTATTCGCATTCATATTCATATAAATTTTAGGTATTTATACTCTTATTCAAATACATAACGCTTGTATTCACTCCATCCCTGCATGTGGGTCATCTTCGTCCACTGGGTGATGACTGATTACTCTCACCTTTTAGAGGCGGGCGAGACTTGAACTCAGGTCGTCCAGGACACCGTGCTCGCACGCTGACCACTCGGCCACCGCCTCCCCAAATGGCATGATGGTCCATGTGTCTTTGGGCAGTGTTTACAGCTCAGCTGGTGGGTAGCCTATGTTGATTTTGGGGAACTTGATGGTAGTTGAAAATAGTAATGGAGGAAATCGATTGACTTGAGGTTTGGGAAGAAAGGCTTGGGAAGAAGAAAGTGAACTCTGTAACATCTTTAGCGAGGGGGGTGAAATTAAAAGAGGAGAAGGCCTTTAAGAACTATATAAAATGTGTTTCAAACAGAGCAACAGGGAATAAAAGAAATATAGAAGGAGGAAAATATTCGAGAAGAGACAGAGCGAGAGAACTAGAGCGCAAGAGTGGGGAAAGATAATGAAGACCAACGGATATGTGATACATTAAATTATAACAATATTAATTTAATTCAAGACGAAGCCGAATAACCTTTTCCCCGCCTGTTTATTCACTAAGGCAATTTCATTTAACTGATGATTGCTCCTTGTATGTTGGGTTCGATATCTTCAGGTAATGATGGAAAACATTTTCAATGTTTTTTTTTTCGTTTTTTCCCACGATTCTACCTTTCTACGTCCTCCTCTTCCTCCTCCTCATCATCATCATCTAATCATCATAATCATCATCACCATCATCATCGTCGTCACCATCCTGTTCCTTCACTTCCCTCTCATATTCCTTTATATATATATATATATATATATATATATATATATATATATATATATATATATATATATATATATATATATATATATATATATATATATATATATATATATATATTTATTTATTAAGGGTACAGCAAGAACTGGAAGTGGGTCAGCAGGTAAGGCTTAGCGGGGAAAAAATAAAACGTTGTTATAGTCCGACACAAATATGAAGTTTTTTTTTTTTTTTTTTACTGTAGAGGAAGCAGCTCAAGGGCAAAAAAAAAAGTGAGAAAAAAAGCCCGCTATCGCTGCTCCTATGAAAGAATGTAGTAAAGAGTGGCCAAAAGAGAGGTCAATTTCGGGTGGAGAAGCTTCTCGATACTCTCCTCTTGAAAGAGGTCAGGTCATAGGCAGAAGGAAATGCAGACGAAGGAAGACTGTTGCAGAGGTGGGGCACGAGCCTCTCCACCTCGCTGCTGTATCACGCCCAATACATCACTCTCCATCATGTGTGATCTGCGTACTATTTGAAATTGTGTATCAAATATATGTATACATTAAATAAGATTTGGCAGCGTTACGGCCAGGGAACTCCCCGAGCGGGCCACGCTCAAACTGACTTCATAGCCGAGTCGGACTAATGCAATTTATTTATTTATTTTTTTTTTTTTTTTACGTCTTGGCCTATTGCGCCGGCAGGCTTCTTCCCGGTGGATCCTGATGGTCGGTCCAAGGCTTCTTCCCGGTGGGGCCTGATGGTCAGCCCAGCCCGTTCTGGCGCAGGCAAGTGTTTATAGTGGCGCCATCTTGCATTGGCTCATGCTGCCCTCCCGGAGCTCATCTTTAATCTAGAATCTAGAGTCCGGGTTGATAGGTGGTCTTCTGGACAGCATGTGGGTAGTTTTAAGCCACTCGGCGGCGGCTGAAAAATCCCAGCTTGGTGACACCGGTCGGGGATTGAACTCGCGTCCTCCTGAACGCGGGGCCGTCTCGCTATCTGTTCAGCCACCGCCTTCCCACTTAGTGTACAGTTACAGACACTTACCGTAGAGTTGATGGCGCAGGTTTGTATAATTGTTCTGGTGCAGGCATTGTTTATCGGACACTTTATTTATATGCCCCCGGCAGTCTGGGGGAGGTGTTACTTATGTGAAGTGGCGTTTCAGTAGTAGTTCATCATCTTTGTCGATATTTTTTCCGTATCATGCGGGCAGCCAGCTTTCCTTAGACTTTTGGTGCCTAGTTGTACGTGTTGCCTGTGGTGCCGTTTCCGGGATTTCCGTGTGTGGGAACTTTGTACAGTAACAAATTCCACTGGTTTGATTTATAGTCTCTGAAGTTGTAACATTTAGGTTTGTGAAGTCACGTGTGTCGGAATATGTGAGTAGTCTAGCATGTGAACTATCTCCGTCTTTACTATATAGAGTTTCAGCCGCTGTCAATTACCATCGGAGGGAAACTTTATCTTTCATTGTTTTGTCGTTCACATCCTTGTCAGCTCGATGGATGTAGCCGTCTGCCCTAATATGTGGCATTTTATATTTTTTATGTATGTATTTTCCTCTATTTGTGAGTCATTTAGTTTCTCCGTGTTGAGTGCCACCATAGAAAGTTTGTGGTGGAGATGTCCTATTGGGGGGAGGCGGTGGCTGAACGGATAACGAGACTGCCCTGCGTTCATGAGGACACGAGCTCAATCCCTGACCGGTGCCACCTAGCTGGGATTTTTCAACCACCGCCGAGTGGCTTAAAACTACCCACATGCTGTCCAGAAGACCACCCATCAACCCGGACTCTAGATTCTAGGATTAAAGATGAGCTCCGGGAGGGCAGCATGAGCCAATATAAGATGGCACCACTATAAACACTCGCCTGCGCCAGAACGGGCTGGGCCGACCATCAGGCCCCACCGGGAAGAAGTCTTGGACTGACCATCAGGATCCACCGGTAAGAAGCCTACCGGCGCAATAGGCCATGACGTAAAAAAAAAAAAAAAAAAATGGTGGTGATATGGTGATTGTGCTGGAAATGTCGTGCTAGAGTGAAATAAAGTGAAATAATGCTGCTGTGGTGGATATAGTGCTGAACGCTAGTCTACTTGTGGTGATATGAAAGTGTGATGCTGCAGGAGTGAAGTGGAGTCAATAAGGCGGAGTGTGGTAGCTTTAATGGTGCATATGTGAAGGTTTGGGTTACAAGGGCAGATTGCTTGGATGGTAGTACTAGGTGGTGGCATGCTTGTATTTATCCTTGTGTTTTATATCGTCATAGGCGTCGACCCTTCCATCAGCTCCTCCCAAAATATTGAATTTCAAGGTAAATCTTTCATAAGTTTATTTAGAATATTTACTCTCTCTCTCTCTCTCTCTCTCTCTCTCTCTCTCTCTCTCTCTCTCTCTCTCTCTCTCTCTCTCTCTCTCTCTCTCTCTCTCTCTCTCTCTCTCTCTCTCTCTCTCTCTCTCTCTCTCTCTCTCTCTCTCTCTCTCTCTCTCTCTCTCTCTCTCTCTCTCTCTCTCTCACACACACACACACACACACACACACACACACACACACACACACACACACACACACACACACACACACACACACACACAGACAGAAAGACACACCGCTTTGATAGCTCAGTGGTTAAAGCTCTGTGCTGCGAGGCTTCGCGGCCTGGTTGGCGGAGGTTCGAGTCCCGCTCAGGCCGTGATTTTTCCGCTAACAGGAGCGATTACTGTTCCCCCTTGAGCAGGAGAGATCGGGTGTGTGGTGTGTGAAGGTCCCAGCAGTACCCAGAGTTCGACTATAATGAGCCTTGGTCATGTCGGTAGGGTACTTGCTAGAGATGAATCCAGCCCGTAATCAGGCCATGTTGAATTACTCACATCGTAGCTTCTCTCATTTTTTTTTATGTTGCTAACAATTTTCCTGCCACGGCACCTTCTGGCCTATTCACTCACTCACAAATGTATAAAACGAAAACAAAATAAAAAGTACGAACAATTCCCTCTCTGGTTTTCATCCCGGAATGTGTCAAACAAAAACAACAGCAACAACAACAAAAAATGTAAGTAAAAACGTCGAGCAGAGAAGGCATGCTGTATATGCAAGAGAAAAATAAAACTCCGTATATAAAGAATATCCTTCAACTTTTGCTGTAAAAAATGAAAAAATCTCAGCACAACATTTTATCCCAAGACCAGTTGCTCTTTATACACGTTTTTCTTTATATTTTAACGTTGATTGTTCTTGAGATGAGGGCGTTAAGAGGAGCTCAATTTTTGTTGATGTACGAAATACTATCTTGAGAAAAGGCATACCTTTAAAATTCCTTACCTTCTTCTGGTGTATCTGCAGGTGGGTGGAGTGCAGGGTACAGGGGTGGTGGGAAGGGTACACGTGGAAACAATGGAAAAAGTGGAAAATTATGTAGAAAAAAATAATGCATAATATGAGCCGGATTTGTCTTTGCCAATAAATTTATGTGAAATGAACTCTTCTTGCATGGAAAGCAAAGGAAAGGCACATATGAGTATCGGATGGAAAATCTACTTAGACTGCCGTTGAACAAATGTTGAACTCCGTATTGCAAAACCATTCTACAAAAAAAGACATGTGGAGGTTTGCGCTGCGTTGTTTAACTACTTACCTATGTACATACATTTTTTGAAAAGCCATTAGTTCCAGCATGTCATGTAATAAATTCATCGATTTATTCATATATCAATATTTGCCGGGTGTATGACGGCGGGGCAGCACCAGGCAGATCACGCGGCCCCACAGGTACAGCCGTGGAAAAGGTTTAAGTCTTGGGCGAGGCTCGGCATTTGACAGACCAGGTAACGGAGGGAGAAGGGGGAGGTGAAGTTGGGAGGAAGAGGGAGGAGAAGAACCGGGAGTGGGAAGGAGGAGGAATTTCGTACGTGTTCCGGCCTGGCACTTCACATGCACTGCACATTATAGTAGTTGGCAGTGTTGATTTATATTTATCCCATTTACATTCCATTCTTGATGCAAGTCGTCAAGCAAAGGTCAGTCATGTCGTGCAGCGACACTATTCAACAAATGGAATATTACTTTGCCTACCCACTATTTGTTCCTGAAGGCATAAAATAAGCTATTCGATGTCCAACATAATGTTTTTTATGTTTTTACCTTTATGATCAATCAGGTTCATCGCTCTTACCATCATCAACAAACAGACGAAGTGCAAGCAATATTCGACCAGCCAATCTTTTTTTTATATGCAAAATGAAGAAAGCACTGAACACTTGATTTTTCGTAGTGTAAACAACTATAAATACAAATGGGCAAGACTTCCCTTCTTTAGAGAGGGCGATTTTGAGTTGGAGTTAAGTAGACCCTGAATGGTGAACCAAATAAAAAAAAAAATGTTTTACTGCACGACACGTGATCATTTCTGCCGTTCGCCTCCCACGCCATGCCGTGTAGGTGAGGCGAGGGCAAACCGATATCAATATCAACTTCAACATCAACATTAGCATAAAAAATATAGGCCAGAAAAGTTTTGCCGCGAGTGAAGGACAAAGGTAATGAAAGGTCGTGGCTCTTTGCTGAAGCTCGTGGACAGAGAAACAGTCTAAACTTATCGTGCACGTAAGTTGAAGGGACACACATGAAAGCTTGTCACGTCTATAGATCTTGAAGTGAGGAAAATTGATTTTAGGTGAATGTTGGAAAGGGTTTAAAGTCACTGTTCTTTTGCCACGTACTCGAACACCACCTGCTTGTAGGAGGGACGCGCTACTCTGAAAAGTTGCCAGTGGCGAGTGGAAACGGCAAACTTAATTACCTAGTCAGCAAAATGAAAAAAATAAAAATAAAAATGTAAAGTGGCGAACAGAGCAAAATATATTTTTCGTAAAATATTACTTCAGAATTATGCTGTGGGAAACGAACTCAAGTTATTATGCACATGCGTTTGAGGTGTGAATGCTACGCAGGAATGTATTGTATGAATGTGTTATAGAAATGTATGAATGTACTGTATTAATGCATTGCATGGAATTGTTAAATGAAAGACTCGCAAAGTGTATTACATAGACGATCAGGAGCGTCACCATATGTGCCAGGTAGGCGTTCTTACAGGTACATCTTGGTCACAGCAACTTGTGGATAAATCAGTATTTCAAAAAACAGTTTTGGGTGTATGGCCGTGCACATAAGTGACACACACACACACACACACACACACACACACACACACACACACACACACACACACACACACACACACACAAACACACACACCGCTCCGGTAGCTCAATGGCAAAGCTCTGCGCTGCCAGGCTCCGCGACTTGGCAGGCGGAGGTTCGAGTCCCGTTTAAGCCAGGATTTTTCCGCTGACAAGGAGTGATTAATGTCCCTCCTTGAGCAAGGGGGGTGGGGTGTGTGGAACCCAGCAGTGCCCAGAGATCGACTTAAATGAGCCTTGCTGTAATCGGTAGGGTACTAGTTGGCGATGAGGAATCCAGCTCGTGATTAGGCCATGGTGAATTACACACACACACACACACACACACACACACACACAAACACACGAAGTATTCATTACGGAGCCGCAGAGCAGAGACAGAGAGCTAACGAGATTAATTTGGCCCTGCTTTGATAAACTGAGTCAGCTAATAACCACTGTCAACTTCCTCGCCTTCCCTGATGCTCCCCTTGCCTGTCTCCCTTCTACTCCCACCCTCACCATTACTCTTTCTCCGTCCTACTCCATGTCTCGTCATTATCCTCATGTTTTATTTACCCTAATACTTGTCCTCTTCCTCCTTCTTCTAATTTCTTCTTTCCTGTCATCTCTTTCTCAACAGTTCTCATTCTGCCTTTCCTATTATCTCATTACTTGGTCCTGTTTCAAAGCTTTCATGCCCCCCTCGTCCTCGTCCTCGTCCTTATCCTCGTCTTCGTCATCCTCTTCTTCCTCGTCACATTCTTTTTCTTTTTAGTTAGAGTTCTCATTCATGAATCATGGCTGCAGGTGTTTCTAAGTGAATGGAGGGTATCGGAGACTATTTGATGAGGGAGGAAAATTCAATGGGAGGGGGAGGGGGGCACTGCAGATGTTTCATATTACTTCGTCAAACGTCCGAGTGTATTGTGTCAGGATGCAACAGTATATATCAATTTTGTCCTCATTCTCGCTAACACAACATCATCCTCCACCGCCACCACCACCGCCACCACCACCACCATCACTTGTACGACCATTACCGTCACCACCACCACCACCACCGTCATCCATAGTACCACCATTACCACCACCACTAGTACGACCATTACCGTTACTGCCACCACTATCACCACCACCACCACTATCACCACCGCTGCCACCGCCGCCATCTGCACTCCCAATACTTCGCAGAATACCTGAATAGTCGTAGCGGGAAGTTTCTGTCTGGTTTATGTTGATTCAGCCAAAGAAAATCCTTGTACTTAAAATATTTTTCAGCGCAAGGTGTGAAAGCTTCGAGTGTTTACGGAGGCTTCAGTGTTACGCAGTTTTCTGTATCGATACATTTTTCTAGGGTGTAAATGTTGCAGTAGTGCTTTTAGGAACAAGAACCGACTCTTTTTCTTTTCCTCTTTTCGCACTAAAATCCTCTTCAGTCATTTTGTCTGTTTACTCTCCCCTTTACAAGATATTACTGTCGACAACGTTCAAAGCATCTCAACAAGGGTGAAAGGTTCTCATTTGTCTCGGTATGCATATTTTATTCTTTTACCAGAAGTGATTTTTAGTGCCTTTCTTAGTCGCTTAATTGATATGTAAATTGCTCATCTTAGGCGTAGTTGATGTCTGTGGGTATGTTGGCGGCCTCGTCAGCAGCGTGTGGGCGGAGAGTTGAGTTGGAGGTGGGCGGAGAGTTAGGAAATAGTGATCACAGAACGGTTCGTTTTAGGTTAGACTGGGCGGTAACCCGTGATCCAAACCCAGTGTTAGTGCCAGATTTTAGAAGAGCAAACTACGAGGGGCTTCGAAGATATCTTGAAGGGGTAAACTGGGATAATTTAGGGATTCATGAGGGCCAGAACTGCGGATTGGAGAGCCAGGAGAACCAGGTAGAAATGTCTTACAATAATTTAGTTAGAGTAATAGTAGAGGGGCAAGAACAGCATATACCACAGCGAACACTTAGAAAAGAAAACAATGATCCTAAGTGGATGACTCGTGGACTAAAACACGAGATTGGGTTAAAGAAGGGAATTTATCAGAAAATAAAGAATGGGGAAACACATCTCAGGGGCCGGTACGTCGAACTATCTAGATTAGTTAAGAAAAACACCAGGATAGCAAAAAAGAACTATGAGATCAAAGTAGCAAATGAGGCGAAAAGTAATCCTAAGGGCTTCTTTCAGATGTATAGAACAAAAACACGGGAGAAAATTGGACCGCTGAAATCAAACACAGGGGAGCTAGTAGAAAATTACGAAAATATGAGCACATTGTTGAACGACTACTTCCTTTCAGTATTCACACAGGAGGATCGAACGACTATACCGGAAAGAGTTCAGGTGTACGAGGGCGGGATGGCGATAAATTGAGGATATAATCATTACCAGGCAAGTAGTTCAGGATGAGATAGATAAGCTTAAGAAGAACAAGTCGCCAGGTCCTGACGGGATATTTCCGAGGGTATTAAAGGAGCTAGGTGATATAATCAGTGACCCACTAACCGACATCTTTAAGATGTCGGTAAATACTGGCTATGTGCCGAGCCTATGGAAAGTAGCTAATGTGACGCCGATTTTTAAAAAGGGGGACAGGTCAGTTGCTTCAAACTATCGCCCAATTAGCTTAACATCGGTTATAGGATAGATGCTGGAGTCCATAATAGCCAGGAACATTCGGGAGCATTTAGAGAAACATAGCTTAATTCACGACTCGCAGCATGGGTTCACAAAAGGTAGGTCATGCCTCACCAATCTCTTGTCCTTCTACAATAAAGTATTTGAGGCGGTTGACAGAGATGAAAATTATGATGTAATCTATCTTGATTTTAGTAAAGCGTTTGACAAAGTTCCTCACCAACGACTGCTGCTTAAATTACAGGCTCACGGAGTAGAGGGTAAAGTTTTGAACTGGGTCAAGGCGTGGCTTAGCAATAGGAAGCAAAGAGTGCAAATCAATGGTAAAAGATCTGACTGGGGATGTGTTACGAGTGGGGTCCCACAAGGTTCGGTATTAGGTCCACTTTTGTTTATTATTTATATCAATGACTTAGACACAGGAATTAGTAGTGATGTTAGTAAATTTGCAGATGATACCAAGATCGGTAGAGTAATTGAGTCGGATCAGGACGCTAGTATTCTCCAAGGTGAACTCAACAGATTATATGACTGGGCGGATAAATGGCAGATGGAGTTCAATGTAGGGAAGTGCAGTATTCTGAGTGTAGGTAGGAACAACCCCTCACATAACTATTGCTTAAATGACACTCTCATAAGTAGGTCTGGGTGCGAAAGAGATTTAGGGGTCTTAGTGAGCTCTGATCTCCGTCCAAGGGCACAATGCATTCAAGCTAGAAATCGAGCTAATAGGGTACTGGGATTTATTTCAAGGAGCGTAAGCAACAGAAGCCCCAAGTCTTCCTCAAACTATATTTAGCATTAGTTAGACCTCATCTTGACTATGCGGTTCAGTTCTGGTCACCCTACTATAGAATGGATATCAAAATGTTAGAATCGGTGCAGAGGAGGATGACTAAGATGATTCAGGGGTTGAGAAACTTGCCATACGAGGAAAGACTCAAACAGTTAAACTTGCATTCTCTAGAAAGGCGAAGGGTGCGTGGAGACATGATCGAGGTTTATAAATGGATGAAGGGCTTTAATAAGGGAGACATTCATAAGGTTTTGTTGGTAAGAGAACCGGGTAGGACACGAAGTAACGGGTTTAAACTGGATAAATTCAGATTCAACAGGGACATAGGCAAAAATTGGTTTACTAATAGGGTGGTGGATGAGTGGAATAGGCTTAGCAGTCATGTGGTGAGTGCCAATACAATTGTCACATTCAAAAATAGACTAGATAAATTCATGGACAGCGATATTAGGTGGGGTTAGATACACGGGAGCTTAGGGTCAAAGGAGCTGCCTCGTACAGGCCTACCGGCCTCTTGCAGACTCCTGCGTTCTTATGTTCTTATGTTATGTTCTTTAGGTCAGCCAGTTCATGGAGGGATTTGGAATTGGGTGTGTATGGGTGGTCTTTACCCGCTGCGAACCTTAGTGTTGTATTTTGGACTACTGGTGTGTGCGTGCGTGTGTGTGTGTGTGAGGGTGGTGTGCGTGCGTTTAGTTGTAGTATATTCATTTCCATATCTACATCTGAATACTTCACTGCAATTGCTTTTTTTTTCATCAGTTCAAAGTGTCTCTGCTTCTGTGAGAAAAGTTGCATGTCTTAAACATTACCTCTATTTGTAGTCTTCCCCTGTTTGTTTCGTAAGTTTTGTAGCCCTCTTTCTGGACATAATCAGGTCTCTTCTGTCAACCTACCTCTTCCTTATTATTTACCACCTTATATAGCCTTATCAGGTCTCTTCTTCCCTTCCTCTTACGTTGTTATGTATTTTTCTTGTACGCTTTCTTCGTACTGTAAGCCCACCAAACTTGGAACCATATACCCTACAACTTTGGAACTCTATATTCTTTCACGTTTTCTTATGTCCTTTTTGCGAGGGTCCCAGAGAGTCACTGCATATTCCAGTTTTAATGTTATCACCATTATTTTTACCATCATGCCGTCGGCCATGTAATATAATACAACCCTCATTTGTTAGCATTTTGTATATATGATCCCGAAAATGCAATGACTATAATCTTTTCGGTATCAGTGTTTTATACCACCACTTCTAAGTGTCTTTCTTCACCAATTCTTTTTGCTCCCACTCCTTGTTTGTCGTTAGTTTCCTGTGAGCCTGTATTTACTCTTTACCATTTCCAACACGTGACATCTCTTAGAATTAAATTACACTTCCCACGTTTATCTACATTTATACACCTTATGTCCCCTGCCACAATCTCTTCGTTCTTTCACACTCCTCATCAACTTTGTCTTCTGAAAATAGGCTGACACGGCCGCTTAGTCCATCAATCATATTATACATGGAAATCAAAAACATTATTGATGCCAACACTGACTCTAGTGGGACTCCTGTTGTGGCTTTCCCCCTTCAGACTGCTCGTCCTTTATCAATGTTCTTATTTGTTTTCCTTGTAAGAATTTTCTATGAATTTCAATAGAGACCCTTCGCCCCTTCCATGTTTTTAAAAATTCATGACAACCTCTTATGTGGGACCTTATCGAATGCTTTCTTCATATCCAAGTATACCCACTTCACCCATCCGTCTCTTTCCTGGGAAGGTCAGAGGTTAAACGTTCTGTAGCGACCAGTCTTGAGGTGCATAATTCCTAACGTGAGTCTATTGGTTAAGACATGTTGTAGTGCACCAATGAGTAACCTAACTATGAAATCAGACCAAGGTACTTCATAACGTATTTTTATTCACCTTCCTCGTGTGTATCTCTCCTTTCCCCTTGATCCTGCAACACATTTCCATTTCTTCCCTTGATTTCCAGGCCGGTTCTCTTCACCTCGTCAATACCCTTCGTCGAGAGTCTTACCGGAGGCAGTTGTCGATTGAGCTTCAGGAGCAGCGGGAGTGATGAGGTTAGTTGAGGAGGCGCGTCTGTTGCCTTTGATCTGTGTGTGAGATAGTCATTAGCTGGCATCCTTACCTTCTCTCTCTCTCTCTCTCTCTCTCTCTCTCTCTCTCTTGAATAATGAGAGAGAGAGAGAGAGGTGTGGTATTATAATCTATATGTATCTATCTGAATATCTATCTGCATATATCCATATATTTGGGGAGGCAAGCGTGGTGGAAGCAGGATGGCAAGGCGAACCAGGCTATAACAGAACGGTGAGCAGTCAACCAGTTGCAAATGAACGGAGCAATGGAAGGCAGTGCATTTTGGGGTGAGGGTGTATGAGCTGAGTTGCAAGAGGTCACTTTGGTCATTTAAATTTGCTAATTATTCTGTTATTTCCATCTGAGATCATTTAACTGCGGATACACTCATTACTGCCTGGTTCAGTGTACCCATTCACTACCATTTTCATTTTCTTGAATTCCATTTTTGACGGACCGAATGATTTTTTTTAACGTGTATAAATCATTTTGATCTCTTCTGGTTATCCCATAGCGTTGTATTCAGCTACCGAGCAACCTACGCTTTCCAAGTAGTACACACATTTATGATTTTCAGTTTCCGAAAATGAAAATTTCTTGTCACAATTTTAAACGAATTATAATGATCCAACGTCTATTTACTATTTAAGGAACTATCATGGAATAGTCTAATTTAGATTATACTTCACTATTGGAAATAATTACATGAATAACGTCAGTACGAATGTCTAATATTATTTTTATTGATATTTTTTTTCTGAGGACCGGTATTAATCAAGTGCGTGAAGCCTTGGTCGAGAGTCTGAAATAACTAGATCCTCTACGAAGTGAGATCGTCCATAAATCGTTTTTGTTTACATGTTGACCAATTTTACATTAAGTAGTTCAGTCTCTCTCTCTCTCTCTCTCTCTCTCTCTCTCTCTCTCTCTCTCTCTCTCTCTCTCTCTCTCTCTCTCTCTCTCTCTCTCTCTCTCTCTCTCTCTCTCTCTCTCTCTCTCTCTCTCTCTCTCTCTCTCTCTCTCTCTCTCTCTCTCTCTCTCTCTCTCTCTCTCTCTCTCTCTCTCTCCTCTCTCTCTCTCTCTCTCTCTCTCTCTCTCTCTCTCTCTCTCTCTCTCTCTCTCTCTCTCTCTCTCTCTCTCTCTCTCTCTCTCTCTCTCTCTCTCTCTCTCTCTCTCTCTCTCTCTCTCTCTCTCTCTCTCTCTCTCTCTCTCTCTCTCTCTCTCTCTCTCTCTCTTCTCTCTCTCTCTCTCCGTTTCCTTCTATTGGAATGCCGTTGGTGATGTTCTGCCTCACACCCTCGGAAAGAAGTTTATTTATTAGTCAGTCCTTCCTGGGTACACGGCTGCTCTGTCCCTTCGCCTGCTGCCCTTTCATAAGACGAATTGTGTTTTTAAAAGCTTCGGAGAACTCCCAATCCGATTTCCCTCTTTCCCCTTTTACTGGTATCCTCTTTCCGCGAGTTGAAATTAAAGTGCGAGTAGGCGGTGGCTGAACGGATAGCAAGACGGCCCCGCGTTCAGGATCCCCGACCGGTGCCACCAAGCTGGGATTTTTCAGCCGCCGCCGAGTGGCTTAAAACTACTCACATTCTGTCCAGAAGACCACTTATCAACCCGGACTCTAGAATCTAGGATTAAAGATGAGCTCCGTGAGGGCAGCATGAGCTAATGCAAGATGGCGCCACTATAAACACTCGCCTGCGCCAGAACGGGCTGGGCCGACCATCAGGACCCACCGGGAAGAAGCCTTGGACCGACCATCAGGATCCACCGGGAAGAAGCCTACCGGCGCAATAGGCCAAGACGTAAAAACAAAAAAACAAACAAAAAAAAGGCGGGAGAAGGCTGGGTGGGCTGTCTGGGGGTCTGTGAGGAGTGTACATTAATATAAAAGTTTTTGTTTCTCCTCTTTGTTGCCACCTCTGCTTGGTGAAGTTCTCGTCAGATGAGGAAAAGTTAATTGGGAACACCTTTACGGATTCGGTTCTAATTGGCCAATCTCGTCACTTTACAGATATATCACGTTTCAATTGGCGACAGTTCCTTACTTTGTTGCATTTTTTCTGCTTTACACCCATTCTCCCATTTCCATATACTAACTTGATTTACACGAAGCATAAACACTTTTAATTCACTAACCAAAATTCCTTCGTAAACATATATAGGGCAACATACCAGCACTGTGTAAACGCGTGGCTTGACATTTGCACCTTCCGCAGCCGTGTATATAAGCCTCGTGTGTCGGCCTTGAACTCACACACTTGTCTCAGCCACACGAGGACGCCGTGCCGCAGCGGCACTGAAAACTGAAAATCGTAAATATGTCACAGCGACAAGGGGCTTGTACGTACCGCAGACCTCGGGTTCACAATGCTGAGGTGGGCAAATGGACTCTTTGTTGCTAGATATTGATACTTGACAAAGTTTTCATGAAGCTTTCACTAAACACGGAACATTAATAAAAGGGAAAAAGTCCAAGAACCTTAAGAACTTGGAGAGTCATGACTGTAGATTGAACTGCAATTCGTGCGAGGATGGTGAACTGTGAAAGATTATTATCACGGCGCCTGAACTGTGCGGTTCAGTGTGTTTCGGCAAAAATACACACCCTTCCTGAAACTGATTTTTTATGAACAAAATAATTACAATTCTGCAAGTCGTTCTTTTATGATAGAAGTTCAGCGTAATGTGTTAGGGGCACAGGGCACGATGAAACTAAAACAGAACAGTCGCGAAACACACCATAACTCCTTGTAATCAGTTATTTGCCATCTTCCCTCTTTATTCTTGCATATAGCAGACATCCAAATAAGACGGTCGATTAAAGTAGCATCATCTTTTTTTTTCATAATTGCTGCCTGTAACGCCACTAGACTTTCTTGAGGGGCCCTTGGACGGCCCCATCCACTTAGTGGAGCAGGCTAATTTTATTCATAGTGGCTGCCGTGGCTATGACTTGCTTGACCAATGCAGCCCTCCTGGTGCTCTTATCGACCCAAGTCACTGAAGTTAGGTCGACTGAAGATCCGGACAGCATGCGGGTAATCTTTCGCCACTCGGCGTTGACTTAAAAATCAGCGTGTTTTGGTGGGACTCGAACCTAGTCCACGCTAGGTCCTCAGGCTCACCACGCCCGCTCGCTGACCACTCGGCCACCGCCTCCTCTTTTTTGCTTTATTTTTACAGTTCATCTATTCATTTATTTCTGAACCTGAGCTTATACAATTTATATCGGAACCTGCAACCATTGATGGTCTTATGAAGCAGGGATATTCGATTATTAGCTCGCAAACATGCTGACGCTCTCACGCCCACACACACACACAAAAAAAAACTCAATCTTTCTCCTTGGGCAAAATGTCAGAAAGATCTTTATCTTAAGCCACTGAGTTGCTTCGAGCAGCTTGCCCTGTGCAACATCTAATGAGATTAATTCCCACGCATTCTTAAAACCTACATATAAGTATCATGTGGTAAAAAACTCAATTTGAAACAAATATTCACAATTAATTTACTTAGGATCGCTGGTAATGTATACGGTGAATCGGGTCGTTGTACGAGATAAGTACACAACAACGTAATTACGTGCTATTATGTGCAAGGAGATGTAGTGAGACTTTTTCAGTTATACAAATTAGGGCTCAAAGGTTATATGCATGAAAAAGCCTATAATTCGACTATAACTTTTTAGCACACCACAATGTTTGGCGGCAGTAAGGTGGGCACTACCATTAAAAATAGATCACTGCTGGTAGCCTTCAGCACACACACACACACACACACACACACACACACACACACACATACACACATATCGTTGCCTTGAAGGGTGGGCTTTAGGCTTATCTCTGTGCGGTTGTTTCGGTCATAAATTTTCCTTCATACGATAGAAGTGGAGAAGGCGATGGAGAAGATGATGCGGAGAGCCGAAAATCAATGAACGAGGGAGGAAGAAGAGAGGCAGGAGGCGACTTTTCCTGTATTTATATCCAGATGGGGGAGGAGGAGGAGGAGGAGGAGATTAAGGAGGAGGGGACTGTGGAGGAGGAAAGGCGGGGCTACATGAGCGTAAAACTTGCTCGTCGTATTTCTTCACTAATGTGATTTGATTCTGAAATGTCGAAAACCATAACCCTCCAAAAGAGGAAAATATAATTAAGAACATAAGAACGCAGGAGTCTGCAAGAGGCCGGTAGGCCTGTACGAGGCAGCTCCTTTGACCCTAAGCTCCCGTGTATCTAACCCCACCTAATATCGCTGTCCATGAATTTATCTAGTCTATTTTTGAATGTGACAATTGTATTGGCACTCACCACATGACTGCTAAGCCTATTCCACTCATCCACCACCCTATTGGTAAACCAATTTTTGCCTATGTCCCTGTTGAATCTGAATTTATCCAGTTTAAACCCGTTACTTCGTGTCCTACCCGGTTCTCTTACCAACAAAACCTTATGAATGTCTCCCTTATTAAAGCCCTTCATCCATTTATAAACCTCGATCATGTCTCCACGCACCCTTCGCCTTTCTAGAGAATGCAAGTTTAACTGTTTGAGTCTTTCCTCGTATGGCAAGTTTCTCAACCCCTGAATCATCTTAGTCATCCTCCTCTGCACCGATTCTAACATTTTGATATCCATTCTATAGTAGGGTGACCAGAACTGAACCGCATAGTCAAGATGAGGTCTAACTAATGCTAAATATAGTTTGAGGAAGACTTCGGGGCTTCTGTTGCTTACGCTCCTTGAAATAAATCCAGTACCCTATTTGCTCGATTTCTAGCTTGAATGCATTGTGCCCTTGGACGGAGATCAGAGCTCACTAAGACCCCTAAATCCCTCTCGCACCCAGACCTACTTATGAGAGTGTCATTTAAGCAATAGTTATGTGAGGGGTTGTTCCTACCTACACTCAGAATACTGCACTTCCCTACATTGAACTCCATCTGCCATTTATCCGCCCAGTCATATAATCTGTTGAGTTCACCTTGGAGAATACTAGCGTCCTGATCCGACTCAATTACTCTACCGATCTTGGTATCATCTGCAAATTTACTAACATCACTACTAATTCCTGTGTCTAAGTCATTGATATATATAATAAACAAAAGTGGACCTAATACCGAACCTTGTGGGACCCCACTCGTAACACATCCCCAGTCAGATCTTTTACCATTGATTTGCACTCTTTGCTTCCTATTGCTAAGCCACGCCTTGACCCAGTTCAAAACTTTACCCTCTACTCCGTGAGCCTGTAATTTAAGCAACAGTCGTTGGTGAGGAACTTTGTCAAACGCTTTACTAAAATCAAGATAGATTACATCATAATTTTCATCTCTGTCAACCGCCTCAAATACTTTATTGTAGAAGGACAAGAGATTGGTGAGGCATGACCTACCTTTTGTGAACCCATGCTGCGAGTCGTGAATTAAGCTATGTTTCTCTAAATTAATTATATGGTACATAACTACAAATGCTAACCATGCCCATGAAGGTTTGTTAGTTGTTGTTATTATTATTATTATTATTATTATTATTATTATTATTATTATTATTATTATTATTATTATTATTATTATTATTATTATTATTATTATCATTATCATTATCATTATCATTATCATTATCATTATCATTATCATTATTATTATTATTATTGATATCATTACCATTATTGCTTTTATCATGGCTACTATCATTGTTATATTCAGAGAAGAATTTCTCTCTCTCTCTCTCTCTCTCTCTCTCTCTCTCTCTCTCTCTCTCTCTCTCTCTCTCTCTCTCTCTCTCTCTCTCTCTCTCTCTCTCTCTCTCTCTCCAATAATCTGACAGGATTGAATGATAATTAGGACGCCTGGAGACTGGTGTGATTCCGTGGTGCCACTCTGTCGCGCGTATCAGCAATTCCGTGGCACCACTAACTACCTACGAGATGCAGTGGTTAGCGTCCTTGGCTGGCAAGTCGGCGTGCAGTCCACTCAGCTGTTCATCCTTCTTTACGGGATGATCGATAAATGAGTACCTGGGGAAGCCTGGGGATGGTAAACTGTGGTAACCCGAATGTCAGACTGGTTCTCACCCACCACAAGGCTAGCTCGAACGGCCAACGGGATGGAGATGAGCACTGCCTTCGCGCGCAGCCATAGCTTATGCTCCTAATTTAATGAATTACACCCAGTAGCACTTATATGATGTGGAAAGGCTCCACACGAAGCATGAACCATGAACAAGGGAGTAAGGAAGGGTTGTGTCCTTGGCCCATCACTTTGCAATACTTGCATTGACTGGGCTCTAGGCAGAGTTGTGGATCTTTGTCGTTTTGGAGCATCTGCTGCCAATAACACCCATTATAGTGTCATCTGAAAACTTTGATAGGGAGGATAGTCATATTCCAAAGTCGTTGATATATAGAATTAAGAAAATTGCGGCACTCCACTAGTGACTGGAAGCCATTCAGAAGGCTGCCCTTTCAGTAACAGTCTTTGTTTTGTGCTGGTAAGCCACCCTTTTCGCATTAACCCTGGGTCACAAGGCTTTGCCGGGATTCCAACAAGCGGCCTACTAATGAGATGATGTTCAGCTTGTTCTTGATAGCAAGAACTGTAGTGAAGAGTATATGTGATGATTAATCAACATATTAGTTTTATTTTTGTTATTCAATTTTACAGAAGTGACTACGTTACAACAAAAATGTTCAGGATGTACAGGATAATAATGGCGTATAGCTTATTATTGTGCGTAAGTCAGATCCATAAACGAGCCACCGATTATTTTCTTATTGTTGTAGTTAGTGTTTTATTTTCGTATGTATACTTATCATTGGTGTTGCTAATGTAGTGATGGCTATTCGAGACATTGAATATACAAGCAATTACTTACGGCCTAACAGACCTTGGCGGGCCGCGGCACACTCTCGCTATGCCTCACCTCGGCGCATCCGTCACCGGCGAAGTAATCCAACTCGAGGCGCGCAAGAAACCCCAGAAAATGCTTCAGTATCCCTAAAGACCGTCTCGAGGAAGGGCTAAGAAGGTGGGATTAAAGGGTGAAGGAGAGTGTGGAGGAGGAGTTGGAGGCAAAAGAGAGAGAGAGAGAGAGAGAGAGAGAGAGAGAGAGAGAGAGAGAGAGAGAGAGAGAGAGAGAGAGAGAGAGAGAGAGAGAGAGAGAGAGAGAGAGAGAGAGAGAGAGAGAGAGAGAGAGAGAGAGAGAGAGAGAGAGAGAGCGGAGAAAACTAGCTGAAGAGGAAAAAGACTGATGAAAAACGAATCCTTCCCTTCCGAGGTAAATAAGCTAAATGCCGTTCCGGATAAACTTGAAATAACCCGCAGACAAAACTTTCAAGAAAGCATGAAGCGATTCGGGAATGCATTACACCTGCGCTACCTCGGCCTGTACCTGTCGTGTGGCGCTCTTGTAGTGGCTCTCTTAACCTTCAATTGCATCTGTCTTCAGGGGTACGTGCGGTAACAGTGGCTGCCTTGTACTAGTGGTGATGGTGGCCCCTTGTAGTACACGCTTTACCGGGTACTTGTAGTGATAATGACTCTTGTATACGCTTTCCGGATACTAGTAGTGATAGTGACTCCCTTGTATACGCCTTTCGAGTACTGGTAGTGATAGTAGCTCCCTTGTACACGCCTCGTCTGGCACTTGTGGCGATGGTGGCTTCCTCGTACGTTTAATGTTTGTGTATTTCTGGACACTTGTGACAAAAGTAGTCCTTTGTGCCTCTCTCTCCTGTTACTCGGCATTCTAGTCCTTACCTCTGGGGACGTGGAGGTGGCTGAAGGTCGCCTAAATACTTGCAAATGTTATGACGTGGAAACTGACCTTTCTGTGTAACATGATATGCAACACTCTTAAGGGTGAGAGCTCAAGATAATTCTGGGAAAGGAAATGTGTAGGGCAGCGATACATTTTGCCAGTAGGTTTTGCAGGGTGGATATTATGTGGAAATGAATAGCATGTTAAGTTACTAATTACTCTTAATCTTCATGCAGGAAGTTAAGTACTTGAGAAGATTGTAAGTGTGGTGTAGCTATCTGAACTTGACAATTCTGTAATATAATTTTTGTTTTGTTTTTCATGCCGTCCCGTTTCGTTTATTCTTTTTCCCAGACTCTCGTGTCTAAGTAATGTCTGTTTGAGGACGTCCAGCTTTATGTATTATCCTCTTTTTAAGACGAGTACTTATCTGTACAGCTTCACTTTTAAAATACCCAACGGCGATAATGCTTCGTAAATATGTTTGTTTTTAATCATGTTATATATGACGTATTCATACTAGTATTCACATGTTGTACCATGGCATGAATTGGTCCTTCATTTTTGCAACAGTCGTAAACCTGGATCTCGGCATGAAGGAAAGCTCACTTTCAATGGTGTAATTCCTCTCTCTTTGTGCTTAAATAGTTTTCATTATTATTATTATTATTATTATTATTATTATTATTATTATTATTATTATTATTATTATTATTATTATTATTATGCCTCCGGGGTGCAGTGATTAGCTTCCCTAACATCGAATCTGCGAGCCTGGGTTCGAATCTGGTTCTGGGCAGTCGGCGTGCAACCCACCTAGCTGTACATTCTTCCTTTCGGGTAGGTGGATAAATGGGTACCTGGGGAAACCTGGGAAAGGTAAACTGTGGTAACCCGGATGTTACACCGGTCCTGTGACAGGCAGTAGTCTCTAGCGCCACAGGCTCAAAGGGCCAACGGTACGGAGGTGGGCACCGCCGCCACGCGCAGCAACAGCGTATGCTCCAAACTTTACCCTTTACTTTCCCATTCGGGTTTCAGCTTATTTCTCGTGTGTATTACTTCCTATATGTCAATGACTTTATATTCTTAAGAGTTTTACGGATCCATTCTAATTTGTTCTCATGCAATCACCGTGGATCACCCTTTGCCGTGCTGAATATTTGCTTAGTGTTTGGTTTGTTGTTGACGCGTGGCCAAGCCTGTCTGTCTGCTCCCCCTCGCGGCGAGTCGCTGCCCATTGACACGTCGCTGTGCTGTGTACTCTTCCGGCCTCTTCCTCCTCCGATGCTCGCACTCTCCGCCTATTTGCTGAAGTCCATGAACCCAGGGCGATAAGATGCTTGAGAGAGAAAGGCAAGCAGCGGGATGATAGCGAAAAACAAGCGGCTTAAGGAAGAAAGGAGGATGTAGAAAGTGGTGAAAAGTAAATATGTAGGATTAGTGAATTTTCTTCACTTACTCATGCGTAAAGTGTGTTACAAGTAGATTATACATGTGCCTTCGTTTGTGTGGGTTTGGGGGGGGGGGGTGAGTGGGTGTGAACGTGCGTGTGTAATTCACCACCACGGCCTGGTCACGAGTTGGACCCAACATCGCCATCAAGGACCCTCCCGATTGGAGCAAGCTCATTATAGTCGATGTTTGGGGTACAGCTGGGACCTTCACACACCACACACTCCATCCCTCTTGCTCAAGGGAGGACAGTAACCACTCCTTGTCAGCTGAAAAATCCAGGCATGACCGGGGCTGGAACCTTCACCTGCCAGACCGTAGCCTGGCAACACAGAGCTTTAACCACCGGAGCGGTGTGTGCGTGTGCGTGTGCGTATGCGCGCGTGTGTGTGTGTGTGTGTGTGTGTGTGTGTGTGTGTGTGTGTGTGTGTGTGTGTGTGTGTGTGTGTGTGTGTGTGTGTGTGTGTGTTTTATTAAAAAGCACATGAAAAGAAACTCGGTGTTCAGTAAAGGAAAAATAAATATTGGCGGGAAAAAGGTTAGGCAAGTAATTTTACGAATAATTAAATCGGATCATGCAGATAAAAAACAGAAGCGAGGCACAATAAAAGAATTTCAGTATGGTAAAGGAGCATTGCGTTAGAGAGAGAGCGGAAGGAACGGGTGTGCCACGCCCGGAGAACATTCTGGGACGAAGGAAGGGCGAAGGGACGGAAAAAGTGAGGGAGAGATAGCAAGAGCAAAGGAGGGAAGCTGCAATAGCGGCATCACGGGGCGGGGCGGGAAGCTCAATACTTCTGAATACTTAAGTGGATCGTCGGGAGGAGAAAGGTCATCAGCATGAACTTCTCTGGAGGTATGGTGGTGGTGGATGCCTTTAGGTGGAGGAAGAGCCAAAAGGAGAGAAAAGAAGAAACGAACTTTATAATTATTTTTCGTCAGACCTCGGTTATAAGGTGTTTTGGCCTCCGTGGTGTAGTGGTTAGCGAGGAATTTGCAGGCCCATTTTCGACCCCGGCCAAGACAGTCATTGCACAGCCCGGCCAGGTGTTCCCAGGTGTTCATGATCCCCCTTAGTCTGGTCGATAAATGGGTTCTCGGAAAACCTAAGTTGAAGCAATATTAAGCAAGCCTGATGTCACAGCCTCCTCGGGTCCTCCGGTAATGGATTTTTACTCCCCTCTGGCTCAAGCGACAACGAAATTAGCAGCCTGTAAGCTCCCCACTTACCTTACATTTACCTGATAAGAGAAACGTTTGTGTAAGACCAATTATTCATATTTTTTTTAGTCACAAAATTGTAGTGCTGAGAGAGAGAGAGAGAGAGAGAGAGAGAGAGAGAGAGAGAGTAGAAAAAAGAAAACATTATTGACATGGCGCACTTCTTTGTCCCGTCTCATTAAGAATAATAATGATTTTAAGAAAGTTTAATTCAATATAAAAGTTAGTAGCATCAACCTTCCCTGCACTCTTGGTCGTGTTTCTCTGCAACATTCCCCTTGGAGGCAGGGATATGTCAACCGTGGCATATTTTTCTTTACACATTTTTTTCGTCAAGCACCGGCCAGTACATTTTTGTTTATTTCCTCTATGGTGATTGTTGATCAGGCACTTGTCGACACTTGTAATAATGGGGTAGACAAACACTGAATAAACTAAAGTCCGTATAACTAACATTACCCACAGTGATCATCATCGTCTCAGTCATTTTAGTCCGCTGCGTGAGAAACACATTTTGCAACATCTTTCATTTCTTTGTCAATTCAATTTTACTCAATCTTACCTGGCAAAGATTCTGATTTAGCATGTACACCTCGTTTTATGTCAGTCCTGACTTCTCGTACGCTTCTTAGCTGCCATTCTGATACTGTTTATTCTCATGATATGATGCGCAGGCTCATTACAGAAAATTAAATGTCGCTACGGTAGCTTCATCCATTGTCTCTTCCTTAAATAATTGTACTTGCTTTCTATATGTTATACCCAACGTTAATTTGTGAATCCCTCTTTGATACTTCCAGCTGTTTTTGTAAAGGTTGGTGTTCATGTTACTTTGTTTGGGTTCTGCACTCATTGTTTCTCCTTTTTTCCAATCATGATTTGCTGGCCACCTGCTTTATGGATATACTCGAATTTTTCTGCATATCCATCTTCAGACCTACTTCAGAGTCTCTGTAGTTTTTCGTTCATTTCCCAAGTTTGCCTCTGAATCTATAAGCAAGACTAACTGCATTACATTTACGAATCTAACGCTAATATGTATTCACTGTATCCTGATTTGCAAACAAGTTCATAAATTATGTATGTTGGCTGACACTGAACACTGGACGACAATTATTGACGTTGGTTGACGCTGTATGATCATTATTAGAAGAATTTTGGAGCTTACGATTTTCTAACTTAACAATTGACTTAATTGACATAGAAATGCGAATTTGAATGGTCCAGGGCGGTTACTCAGTTTGTAATGAGGTCTGCCTCTGTGACTGCTCTTCATATCTCCCGTGGGACACACACTTCACGACTTGGTTAAAAATGGTTCGCGGCAAGATCTTTTGGCAACGCGGGTCAAGTGTCTGGGCGCGTGAGGGGGTCAGCGGGAGGGTGATTGATCGTCTCGTTCAGTGCTCGCGGCTCCTCGCCCTGAAGGTTTATCTCGAAGAGGAATAGCCGGGCGCGATTCAGTGTGTATAGCCATTGGTGTGTGTGTGTGTGTGTGTGTGTGTGTGTGTGTGTGTGTGTGTGTGTGTGTGTGTAACATTTCACAAAGTTCAACATCACTATGGTTCACAAACACAGTGGTCGCCATCCCTTGCTCACTCGCGCGCGCACACACTTGCACACAAAAAAAGTAACTAGATCTTTAAATGTTCCATATGAATACTATGCTGTAACTTTTATGGTATTGCCCTTCCCCCCCAAAAAAAATGTGAAGGTCAAAGCTTGCTGACAAGTATCCAGTCAATATCTTATCATTATCAATTCTTGAGTCGATTGAGAACATACTAAGAAGACCACGACTACGACTTTCAAAACACATCTGAATCGTGTACATAAAACATAATTCTCTTCCTCTACGCGAGTTAGAAATTTATACAGGAGAGAGAAGGGCCCGGATCGACAGCGGCGTGCCGGATGCCAGTCCCTGCTGCCACCGCCCTGACTCGTCTCCAGCAGCCATGTATCTTTAATAGGAGGAAGATAAAGTCGCTCCACCCACTCAGCCGGCCAGGATGATTACGCGACAGACCGGGGAGTGGATACAGCTGAGAGGGGAGGAACCCCAGACTTGTGTCAGCGAGAGAGAGAGATGATATATGATATGATATATGATATATGATATATGATATGATATGATATGATATATGATATGATATGATATATGATATATGATATATGATATATGATATATGATATATGATATATGATATGATATATGATATATGATATATCATATATGATATATGATATATGATATATGATATATGATATATGATATATGATATGATATATGATATGATATATGATATGATATATGATATGATATATGATATGATATATGATATATGATATATGATATGATATATGATATGATATATGATATATGATATATGATATATGATATGATATATGATATATGATATATGATATATGATATATGATATGATATATGATATGATATATGATATATCATATATGATATGATATATGATATATGATATATCATATATGATATATGATATATGATATATGATATATGATATGATATATGATATGATATATGATATGATATATGATATATGATATGATATGATATGATATATGATATGTGATATGTGATATGATATATGATATGTGATATGATATATGATATGATATGATATATGATATGATATATGATATATGATATGATATATGATATGATAGGATATGATAGGATATATGATAGGATATGATATGATAGGATAGGATAGGATAGGATAGGATAGGATAGGATATACAGCCAGCCATGTAGGCAACTTGGGGGAAGGTCATTCAGCGTCAGGTTAAACTCTTAATTGTGTAGGGAAAGTTACACAACATGAGCAAGTACCTAAGTAATAGGCGCACCTAACATCACCAAATGTGGGGTACAAACTTGGCGGAGGGACTGTTTTTGTGCTTCGAGTTAAATCCAAGTATGTGCTTATCTTTGTATTCATTCATACACACGCTGGTAATATTTCTGTGGTGTTTGATTCACTTAATTAATTGAGTGAAATGCTATTGTGATAATCAGCCACAAATTCGTGTCACTAATAAAATTGAAATAGTAATGTAAGTTATGCCTCCATGAAATATACACAAATAGATAAATATGAAAGCTCACGAAGTCCCAATAAGTGACATCACCTGATTTGCGCAGAAAAAATATGCTTATTTAAGGAATCTGACACCCGCAAAATGGCGTGCGCTGTTGCCTCGGCCACAGTCGTCGTATAAAATATGAACGTATTTTCATATTATAGTTCTGCTGTTTACTCAATGTTTTGTTCAAGAAAAAGAATACTCATAATTTTAGTTATTTTTTGGTTATAAGGATTCTTTACGAAATACAATTATAACATTACCGCCTAAAGTTGGGAAACGTACTGAATCCTGGATCGGCAATGGTGACGTTAGGTGCGCCCATTGAGGACCGTGTAGAAGTGTGTGTCCGTGTGTGTGTGTGTGTGTGTGTGTGTGTGTGTGTGTGTGTGTGTGTGTGTGTGTGTGTGTGTGTGTGTAAGCATCAACATGTAGAAATTTGCTCTACAAGAAAGTCTTAGCGTGTTTAGTAATAAAGCGAAGAGAGGCCAATTGTGTGTCTGGCAGTCCAGGATATAGAATGTCGGGTATGTGCAGGTGTACATCCCCTTGTACAGCTCTGTAACATACTATAGCATAGGCTCCGTAAACAAGGTTGAAGGCGTAACTTCCTGTAACTTGTAAAAAATTATTCTAGTGCGTAGACATTGTTTTTTTTTTATAAGTAGAAGGACCGCAACAGTCGTTTTATATAAAATCAAGAAACACCGCAATAATATTTAAATTCATGTTGTATAATGACCCCGTATACAGTGTAAAAGATGATTTACGTGTAGAACGAAATGACACTCGGGCTTACTAAGTCTTGTAGTAAGTGGAGAACAGTAATCTCGCTCCGTCGCTATACGCTGCTCGGCCGCGCCTTCTCGCCCGCCCGGCTGCCGCTGCCCCTTCCTGGCGGGCCAAAAACTGTTCGTTCTCCCGCCGCCGCCGTCTCAGCCGCCTTGACTCCATTACCATTTTTATTGGCGAATCATCATATAAATGGTGTCATCAAGTGGCTCATCGCGAGACACTCATCACCATGAACGCCTTCGATTCCACCTACACCGTTACCGAAGGTATGGACAAACCCGCCCCCACTGCCGCCGCCGTTATCACCACCACCACCACCACCACCACAATGATTAGAGTTGGTATTGACGACTTGACATCCCCTCCATCCTCACCATCATCCCCATTGACACGACCGTTACTCGTACCACCACCACCACCATCATCATCATTACCCCCACCCACCATCACCACAAACACCACTACCACTGTCAAGCTATGCAAGTTTCTATTACCAACTTGACACCACCATCATCCCTCCCACCCACCCCACCCCCATCGCCAATACCAGCAGAGTTATTATTAGAGTCGGTATTGCCGTCTGTACACCACTACCACCACAGCTTTTCAAGAATGATGTTTTCTATGCCCTCTCTGGCCTCAACCCTCAAAAGGCTTATGGGCCTGATGGAGTGCCTCCTATTGTCCTAAAAAACTGTGCTTCCGTGCTGACACCCTGCCTGGTCAAACTCTTTCGCCTCTGCCTGTCATCATCTACCTTTCCTTCCTGCTGGAAGTACACCTACATACAGCCTGTGCCCAAGAAGGGTGACCGTTCCAATCCCTCAAACTACCGTCCTATAGCTTTACTTTCCTGTCTATCTAAAGCTTTTGAATCAATCCTTAACCGGAAGAATCCAAAGCACCTTTCCACTTCTGATCTTCTATCTGATCGCCAGTATGGGTTCCGCAAGGGGCGTTCTACTGGCGATCTTTTTGCTCTCTTAACTGACTCTTGGTCATCCTCTCTTAGCTGTTGCAGTGAAACTTGCTCAGTTGCGCTAGACATATCGAAAGCTTTCAATACGTCGAATGAAAGCGGACAAGTTATTGGTCACACGCACACGCACACCCACACACACACACACACACACACACACACACACACACTATTGATATGAAAAATAATTTTGTTTAACATGCAATGTAAGTATTAATGAGACTTTTCATCCATATGTTGCAATCACAGTTGCTTTTGACACATTCAATCGGAATATTCATGTTTAGCAATGGAAAAAACGTGAACATTCGTGTATTTATGAAAGAGAAAAGGAGTATTATTCAGTCTCAATATATTTTGCAATTAATATATAGTACTAGGAATATAAGTATTCAGAGCATTAAAATTCTTAAGTAGCTAGAATTGCTGATTAATTTATAATGAGGATTGATACAATAAGACAAAGCAATGGCATGTCGTGGAATATGTGCCAAGAATCCAAGTGCTGGAGAGGCCTGAGGTTGAGGCAAATGTTTATCAAAGTTTATAAGAAAAGTATATTTATATAATTTTCACTGTATATATTTATTCAAGTCTACTTAGGAGAAAAGTTATGATTCCCTTGACAATAGTAAAATAGTATTACATAAATCTACGTAGATTGTGCATAGAAATAAACTTCCCAGGCGTGATGGCCGCGTACTGAAGGACGTCATATTTAGACCTTTCGGAGCCGCCGCTGAATGGAAGGCTAATGACGGTCCCATAGACGGCAGAAAAAGAGGAAAAAATTCGAAGTTTTTTTGTTCTATCCTTTCCCCTTTGACCATCCGAGAGTTGAAAAAAACTGTGTGTGGTGACACGTTGGAAAAATGAAGACGCGTAACATTGAAATGAGGAACTTCAAAGATCCAAATGTTCCGTTCCTCACGTCTATGCTTATACGCATCTGTTGACACACTATCCTGTGTGGTTGCCTTCTCATTTCTATTACCTTTAGGGGCAGCATGTTGCGATTATTTTATTTTTTAACTACAGAGGGGGCAGCTCAGGAACGGTACTCTTCTCTTGAAAAAGTTCAAGTGGTAGGCAAGAGGAAATAAAGACGAGGGAAGCTTGCTCCATTGTTTACCAACGTAAGGGATAAAAGAATGAAGATGCTGGTTGACTCTTGCATGAGGAATTTGGATAGAATTTGTATTTGCAGGGATGAGTAAAAGTTTTCATGAATATATATATATATATATATATATATATATATATATATATATATATATATATATATATATATATATATATATATATATATATATATATATATATATATATATATATATATATATATATACCCTCATGAACTCCCTCAAACAATATAAAAATAGTTTTGAAATAGGAGTTTAGTAGACCAAAGTAGGCCAAGAGAGAGGAAAGAGTGACGGGATAACCCTGGTGCTGCTCCCCTACCGCTCCTCCAATCAAAGTGATTCAATTTAATCTCACAAATTTGCCAATTTAAGTTATCGCCTCATCGTCTGTCCGGCTCTCAAACTGCATAGCGTGAGAATCTTCTGCCTCCATGTACGTAAAAGTCTGGCAACTTCAGTTTGTTTGTCTTTGTCTGTCGGTTTGTTACACACACACACACACACACACACACACACACACACACACAGAGTGATGGTCTTGTTGGTTTTGCTGCCGCGCATCGTGAACCTCAATTTGGCGTGATTGCCAGCTGGCCGGGTAGAGTTGCTGAGTGTAATTTGGTTTTATATATTCTATTTCACTGACTTGCTCCCTGCTCTTCACTCTGCGGCCAAGTGACGAAGAGACATACTTCCTGTTTGAAGTTTTATTTTTTTACAAATGGCGATCGAATAACGAAGGTCTCACACCAGACCATTAACTTTTTTTCATTATTGCTTTCCTTTTTAGTTCATAGAATTTAATAAAAAAGATTTTTTATGGATTTCTTGGCAAGAAGAAAAGAAGCGTCCCGTCAGCATTACTCATCGGCATAGTGATAATTATATAGTATCTTATAACTATGTCCTACGTAGAGAAGACTTGGAGCACGGCACACAGCGCTCCTTCGTATTCTGCAAGTTCTCTTCCGTATTCATTTATATTGAGTTTGTTTTGTTTGTTTTATGGTTTTGCTGAATAAAACATATTTCATTCATATCGGAATAAATTCCCCAATACAAACACACTCCGAGTATCAGTATGGATTTATTGAGAAATACATTACAAATGGTGTACGCAGATGCCCAATATTCAGTTGTTTCGAAAATAGACACTAATGTTTTTTGTTCCTCACATCATTATTCTTTATAAATGATTCGATAAACGAAAGTTTTGAAAGCTTAGAAATGAAGGAAAAGAAAAGTTGAAAACGTCGCAACAGAATGATGGAAATCGTCACGTTTGAGCAGTTTGCAGAAATGTATCTCGGGAAAGCCCGATTGGCCTCATCTAATATTCCGGCGCCTCGGGCAAACTTGTGTGATTGAATTTTCTGAAAACTTACCCTGGCCTCGATCCGCCCTCAGCCGCGACGTCACGGCCGGCCACAAGCCTGCCCCGCGTCCAGCAGCTGG
Source organism: Eriocheir sinensis (assembly GCF_024679095.1). Taxonomy (NCBI): domain Eukaryota; kingdom Metazoa; phylum Arthropoda; class Malacostraca; order Decapoda; family Varunidae; genus Eriocheir; species Eriocheir sinensis. Next base: position 6,665,668 of record NC_066553.1, read on the forward strand.
GCGGCGCAAGTGTTGGGGCTGCCGAAGAAATAATCCGAGTCTTAGCATTCCTCGATCGATAAATATACTGGCTTGAGGCAGGCGTGAAGTTAATGTTCCTTCTCCTCCTCCTCCTCCGCTCAATCCCTCCCTCATGATTCAGGGGCCTCGGCGACAATCACAAGTCGTCTCCAATTATTTACAGGTCGTGAAATAGGTTGCGTGGCGGCTAAAATACCTTTTCCGGTGTTCATGTTATCATCATTAGCTGTGCGTGCGCCGCGGAGGTCCTGCTAATTGCCGAGCGACGATAAGTTCCGGCAGTGTAGAGTCATGTGGTGACGGTAGCGGGACAGGGTGAGGAAAAGGGCAGAGGAGAGGTTGGAGACGGGTAGAAACAGGCGAAAGAAAAGGGGTGAAGTAGAGGCTCAGTAGGGGAGGGAAAACACAGGCGTCAGATGCTTGCACTGAGCGCCTCCAGGATGTGTATGTGTGCGTGCTTGTGTACTTGTGAGCGTGACCCAGTGTATGCCAATGTGTACGTGTGCCTGTATCTGCTAGCGTGTGCGTGGTTACGTGCGTGTGTGTGTATGTGTGTGTGTGTGTGTTTGCCTTTCATTAAGAGTCCGTTCATCTCAAGGTCAGGGATCAACACAAGGAACAAACAGAATAATCTCTCCGACGCGAGGCTCGAGATATCTCAAGTAAATAACAATAATAACTTCATAAATATTCATTAACTCCTCTCCTTGTGCCTTCATCTTTTCTCCTCCTCCTCCTCCTTCCCACTTTCTCTCTCTCTCTCTCCCACTTCTCATTCGCCTCCCCCACTATTTTCTCCTCCTCCTCCTCCTCCTCCTCCTGGCTTCACGAGAGATTGCGTGCCTCAGGTGGTATCAGATCTTCCAGGAAAGTAACGTGTCATTACCACTCAGGCAAACAAGGAAACACACTTATTTTTTGACTCCTTATTGAAAGCTTTGTTCCCTACCTACACGTGCATGCGTAACACACAAATATATATATATATATATATATATATATATATATATATATATATATATATATATATATATATATATATATATATATATATATATATATATATATATATATATATATATATATATATATATATATATATATATATGCACGAGACAAGTGATGTCGTTGCGTTGTCAAGGATTGTTTCATATGCTTTAGAAAGCCAAGAAAGTAAAGGGATAGGATTGTAATTTGACGGAAAAGAGCGATCACCCTTTTTAGGCACACGTTGTATGAAGTCATACTTTCAACGGGTAGGCAGGTGTTGAAAGGCAGGGACGAAAAAAGTTTGACCAGGCAAGGTGTCAGCACGGAAGCACATATTTGAAGAAAAAAAAAACAATAGGCGACATCCCATCGGATCCATAAGCCTTATGAGGATTGAGGACAGAAAGGGCACTGAAAACATCACTCTTAAAGGAATTTCAATAACAGGCATATGAGAGTCAGAAGTGGGGGATCAGTCGGAGGAATATCCACTAAATTGTCCAGATTGGAATTTTTAGAAAGTTTGAGCGAAGAGTTCAGCTTTAGAGACAGGTGTGACAGGTGTTAAACCATCAGAATTAAAGAGAAGTGGCAAATATGAAAAAGTAAAATTGTTAAAATAATTTTGGCAAGGTGCTAGAAGTCTCTGGGGTACCATGTGATCATTATTATTGTCAGTTATTGAGAGAGAGAGAGAGAGAGAGAGAGAGAGAGAGAATATTCAAATATCCTTGCACGTGATGCTTTTCTGACAAACTATAGGAGAGGACTTATGAAGGAAAAAAGGAAGATATATGAACTTAGAGTAGGGGACTGGAGGGATGGAGAAAAAAAAAAGGTAGGCAAGGGACGGTTACTGGAGAAAATGAAAGTAAAGGCAGGGGAAGGGAGGATAGCCGATGTGTCAGGGGAACATTGCGTCCACTTATATCTGTCACTGAGTTGTGTAGTACATGTATTTTCTCCTCTCTCTCTCTCACACACACACACACACACACACACACACACACACACACACACACACACACACACACACACACACACACACACACACGGATTAGTATTCCAATTCCGGTCTTTATGCTCGGTATTCATATTTTCTCCCGTACCAGCTGTGGGTGTTTTTGAATGTCTTTATAATATTTTTTTATTTCTATACTTTGGCGTCAGGTTCTACTTATCGCTTTTCCTCCTTCGCTTTGTGTGGCGCGTTAGACATGATTGTTCCGTAAGAATACTTTTCTTTCTTTGATGTTCATTATATTTTACTTTAATTTCCGTACGAAGCATTTTTGGGCACCCCTTCAGCGTTTTTATTACCTCTTTTTTTAAATATTGGTGTCTTTATTTTTCTTCCTTTCGTTCTCTTCCTCAACTGCCTCCCTTTCTTTTTCCTCGTGTTTTTGCTCGATCTTTTGTATAAGTTTCATAATCGTCGCTCATTACCGACTTCGTCATTAGTAATTGTATTGCCTCGACTTCCTCAAATTTATTCATTATTCTGGAGTTGCTTTTCTTCCGACAATATTTTAATCAAGTTTTTCGTGTCAAGACGCAGGTGTGCGAGGGAAAGGAAGTAGAGCCGTTACACACGACAAAATCAACTGTGAGCATACGCCATAGCTTTCAGTTTCTCAAGTTGAAACACAGAATGGTTCACCTTGAGAGTCTTCTTAACTTGTGTTGTTTGTGTGTAGCAATAAGTTTATGGCCAGCAGAAAAAAAGCAGTACTCCATAATTATAAAACACCGCAGTTTGGAGGATCAGTCTACTTACGAGAATGTGATCAACATTCTTAACTACCCCTCTGACATTGCCATGGCAGGATAAGCAGTGAATTGAATTTATGGTGTTGGTACCATAGCATATGGGGAGGTGGTGGCTGAGTGATTAGCGTGCCGGCGCCGCGTTCAGGGGCTCCAGGAGGGACAGGGGCTCAAATCCGGGCCACCGCACAGCTGAGATTTTTCAGTCGCCGCCGAGTGGCCTAAGACTACCCACATGCTGCCCTGAAGACCACCCATCAATCCGGACTATAGATTACCTCTCCAACGAGAGGCCCAAAGATGAGTTCCGGGGGACAGCATGAGCTAAAACAAGATGGCGCCTCTATAAACACTCGCCTTCACCAGGGCCGACCATCAGGCCCCCGCCCCACCGGGAACAAGCCTACCGGGGCAATAGGCCGCGACGTAAAAAAAAAAGTCAGTGACATACATATATATAGCCAGTGTCAGAAGTCGTTGGGGGTCACTGGGTAAATTCAGAGAGTTTAATTTATGATATTCTCTTTGATATGACATCTCAGTAGTATGCCTTACCAGTCTTTGCTTTCTAAACTGCCCTCTTTCGGATTCTGTCCCTCTCTCTGTTCCTTTACCTCCACTTTTCTTTCCGGCGTTCTATCTCTGCGGTGGTAGACGGTCACTGCTCTTCCCCTAAACCTATCAACAGTGGCGTTCCACAGGGCTCTGTCCTATCACCCACTCTCTTCCTGTTATTCATCAATGATTTTCTTTCCATAACAAACTGTCCTGTCCACTCATACGCCGACGACTCCACTCTGCATTATTCAACTTCTTTCAACAGAAGACCATCACAACAGGAAGTACACGACTCCAGACTGGAGGCTGCAGAACGCTTAACCTCAGACCTTGCTATCATTTCCGATTGGGGCAGAAGGAACCTTGTGTCCTTCTATGCCTCAAAAACTCAATTTCTCCACCTATCAACTCGACACAATCTTCCAAACACCTATCCCCTATTCTTCGACAACACTTAGCTGTCACCTTCTTCAACACTAAACATCCTCGGTCTATCCTTAACTCAAAATCTCAACTGGAAACTTCATATCTCCTCTCTTGCTAAATCAGCTTCCTCGAGGTTGGGCGTTCTGTATCGTCTCCGCCAGTTCTTCTCCTCCGTGCAGTTGCTATCCATATACAGGGGCCTTGTCCGCCCTCGTAAGGAGTATGCATCTCACGTGTGGGGGGCTCCACTCACACAGCTCTTCTGGACAGAGTGGAGTCTAAGGCTCTTCGTCTCATCAGCTCTCCTACTCCTACTGGTAGCCTTCTACCTCTTAAATTCCGCCGCGATGTTTCCTCTCTATCTTCTATTGATATTTCCACGCTGACTACTCTTCTGAACTTGCTAACTGCATGCCTCCCCCCCTCCCGCGGCCCCGCTGCACACGACTTTCTACTCATGCTCATCCCTACACTGTCCAAACCCCTTATGCAAGAGTTAACCAGCATCTTCACTCTTTCATCCTTCACGCTGGTAAACTCTGGAACAATCTTCCTTCATCTGTATTTCCTCCCGCCTACGACTTGAACTCTTTCAAGAGGAGGGTATCAGGACACCTCTCCTCCCGAAATTGATCTTTCTTTCGGCCACCTCTTTTAATTATTTTTTGGGAGCAGCGAGTAGCGGGCTATTTTTTTATTATTGTTTTCTTTTTTGTGTGCCCTTGTGCTGCCTCCTTTGTTGTTAAAAAAAAAAAAAAATGAAGCCTCACGTGCATTATATGTTCATCATCCAGAGTAACATTCACAGTTGGCAGCTGCCGTCGGCTAGCGTTTCCCTCCAGCGGCGAACACCTCTTTTACATGACCCTCGAGTGTACCTTTATTTCCTCACCGCAAAGACCGATACTTGAAGATATTGATATACCAGTAGTAACGGCACAGACAGAAGCCAGAAGCTGTCAGTCGCGGGGACCGATACTTGAAGATTTCGATACCGGTAGCAGCGGTACTGACAGAAGCCAGAAGCTGTCAATCGCGGGGCGGCGAGGCCTCATTGTCTCAGTTCCAGTATCGGTAGCTGTCGGCGTCTGACATTGAGGTGTCAGCTACTCAAACGGTGATTACAGGGACCGTCGTGATGTCGGTATCGACACTGAGAGGAGCAAGTGTAGTATGTGCTGGGTGTCCTACACACACGGAGTCGAAGACGCTACCACGACCTTGTTTAGTGTAGGTCAGCAGGGAGGCTAGAGAGAGAGAGAGAGACGGACGGACGGACGGACGGACGGACGGACGGACGGACGGACGGACGGACGGACGGACTGACGGACTGACGGACTGACTGACTGACTGACTGACTGACTGACTGACTGACTGACTGACTGACTGACTGACTGACTGACTGACTGACTGAACATGCTTATGGTAATAATAGTCAGGATCAAGCTGTTGTCGCCGTGCTCTCGAGGCCACTGTCACGCGCCAGGCCCTGGCCGTGTGTACGTACCGCTTTGAGTGTTAAACAATGGAAGTAATCGCATTCTCTCCATATTTACCTTTAGTTTTAGACTGACTGACTGACTGTAAGGTGGGGTAGCTCGAGTGGTCAGCAGCGTGACCTCAGTCAGGTCATTAAGTGTAAGTCAATGCTAGGTCAAAAAGTGTGTGTGTGTGTGTGTGTGTGTGTGTGTGTGTGTGTGTAATGGCACTACACATGCTTATGGTAATAATAGTCAGGATCAAGCTGTTGTCGCCGTGCTCTCGAGGCCACTGTCACGCGCCAGGCCCTGGCCGTGTGTACGTACCGCTTTGAGTGAATGGAAGTAATCGCATTCTCTCCATATTTACCTTTAGTTTTTATCATAATTAATATTATAGTAGAACATTGAGAGCAATAATAATGATAGTAATTAAAATAATAATAATAATAATGATAATAATAATAATAATAATAATAATAATAATAATAATAATAATATTAATAATAATAATATTGATAACAATTATAATGATAATGATGATAATAATAATAATAATAATAATAATAATAATAATAATAATAATAATAATGGCAATGCTGATAACAATACTAATTTTAAATAAGTAAATAAAAGAGAATAATGTGATAATAATATTAATTAAATAATTAATATAATATTAATATATAGTAGTAAGTGATTGGAAGGCCTGCAGCCCGGCGGTGCTATTTGCAGTGATTTACTAACGGTTTCAGGGGCCGTGTTCCCCTGTTTTTCGCAAATAAAACTTTAACAAAGCGTCGGACAAGGATGTTATTTTGGCAGTGGATGTTTGAGACCCCGACCTAATGGGCAAAAATATGATTTGGTGTCACATGTGGATAATGAAACACTTATAGGAGTAAATTTAGGGTAAACTTGGCCTAAAGTTAAAGACTCTGTGAGCGACTCTAGCCCCGCCCCGCTCATCTTCTCGTGACGTCGATGTGACGTTTAGCTCTGACGTATGAGTAATCATCCATCCAGCCAGTAATTATAAGTCTTACTGCTTCACACACACACACACACACACACACACACACACACACACACACACACACACCGTAGCAATATTTAATCTACTGTAAATATGGATGTTCCTTATATGGACTATCAGTTGGGGAGAAAGTTTTACTCGAAGGAAATTACTTATCCTTTACATGGAAAATGTGACTATTGGTAGTACATGCTGCATGTATGTAAGCGAGCAGTAGTTTCTGGTTTCATCCCACGTTGGTTCACCAACCTCCCCATACCCAACCTTTCCTTCCTCACACAATCATCCCCACCCAACTACCCAACAACATCTTTGTCATTGGCGGGGCTAGCCTCGCTCACAGCGCCTTTAACTTTTAGCCAAGTTTACCCTAAATTTACTCTTATAAGTGCTTCATTATCCACATGCGACACCAAATCATATTTTTGCCCATTATGTCGGGGTCTCAAACATCCACTGCCAAAATAACATCCTTGTCCGACGCTTTGTTAAAGTTTTATTTGCGAAAAACAGGGGAACACGGCCCCTGAAACCTTTAGTAGGTGATGTTGCTTGTGTTGCTGGCGCGTATGGACGTGGTGGTTGTGCTGTCAGTTTCATCATAGTTGTTTGTTGTTGTTAATGTTTCACTGTTAGTAAATGTCGTAGTTTTATTAGCAGTGATGGTGTTTGTGTTTGCGTTGTATCATGTTTTGTTGTCCCCAGTGACACAGTAATCCTGAGTGGGTGAATTGTGCTCCTCCTTGTAAAGTGAGCTACAGGAAAGCAAATACAGAAAAGAGAAATTGGATGGTTGATGTGAGTCGGGCTGAGAAAGAAGGAAGGAGAGGAGGAACAGGTTTGGTTGTACAGTCAATATTTAATAAGCAGAAAATGTAGAACGCTCCTCCTTTCCTCCTCCTCCTCCGCTCTTCGGTGAACTTTCAGAATAAAGGATGAAACAACACATCCGTTGGAAGACTCGGGCTGGCAATTTTTGGGGTGAGGATAATATATTTCTCGGACACTGAAGTCGCGATATCTTTCCGAAACACTTCCCTGTGTAATGCACCAAATTTTCTGATTCCTATACATGACTCAAATTCGTTTCCACTCAAACACTTTATCTATTTTTTCTTTAAAGTCTCGGTCTGATTTATATAGACATCTTTGCACCCTGATATTGTGGCGGTTCTTCATCCTTCACCCGGTAGCAGCAAGGATCATGTTTCTTAATGGTCCCCCCAAGTGAGAAAAATGAGAAAAAATCACCCCTCACACAAACCATTTCATAATATATATCAAAGCATTCGTGATCAGATTATGTATCATCTATTTTGGGGGGTTTAAATCATGGCACAAATTTGGCCCGTCGCTGCTACAAGGTAAATCCACAAATTTGGCCCGTCGCTGCTACCGGGTTCAACAACTCCATACTTTAAAATAATTGTTTCATCTAGTACTAAGTGCAAAATATTGGAATCACATGAAAACACCATTACTCAGCTTTGATATATGTGATCATTTGGCGGTGACAGGTTGACAGACTACCGGCGAGTAGACTAGTTTTGTGTTCTGAGCTACACATGCATGCTCTTCTCTCTGCCAATAACTGGATGTAGCTACCATATAATTTTTTTTGTCAGAGCTCTAATCAAAGGTGCATAGAAAAGTCGTCACTGAGTGCACCTTTGTAGTTGAAATCCAGCATAGGCCTACGGTTAATTATGTAGGAATGTCTGTCCCATTACGCGTTAGTTATTCTAAAATATATTACTGTATTTGAGAAGTGTTGTCTATCACTTTGTTTTCTTATCTACTGGGAAGTTTTCACAAATTATAAGATGATTTTGAGGGGAAGGGGGAAAAAGCCTGATACTGAGGAGGAGGAAAAGAAAAATATAACAGTGGTGGTTGTGGCTGGTAGTAAAAAAGTCAGCCCGGATCTCGTCACGTCCAGTTAATCACTTCTTGTTCTGAGGCAGTGTCATCAAGAAATAGACAAAGGGCAGCAGAGAGAAAAAAAAGGAACACAAAACTTCCCGTAACCGTTTGATCCTTCAGATAGACAACGTTAACAAAAATAAATCTTGAGCACAGTTCCTTAGGGTACTGCCATTCCTAGCAGTGATATGAGAATTCTTTGAAGTACCGGATATATCACCATTAAATAAATATGATATAACAAGAACAGAGGCGTATAATACTGCGTACTTATAAATATCCCTTTATAGCAGCAACAATTGTATGTTACGTAATAACAATCTAGGAATGTAATATGATACCGAAACGATATAGAGGTAACAAACACTCCGTTGACTACCGTGCAGCGTGGGTCAATCATTATGCTAATCCTGATCATTCTTGAACACGAGCAATTAATTAACAGTCGAATCCATCAACATGGACGAGACACGCGTTGTGTCACCGAGTTAATTAAAAGCTGAAGCGTTGTGCGGAAATTATGTTTAATTAATGAAAGATATCCGAGAGACATATTTTTTTATATATTATTATCTATTTTGATTACTTTTTGTTCCTATGTCGCCGGCAGGGTTTCTTGGCGGCGGTCTGGTGGTCGGCCCTAGCCTGTTCTGGCGCAGGCAAGTGTTTATAGTGGCACCCTTTTCATTGGCTCATGCTGTCCCCCGGTCGCATCTTTGATTATCTTATTAGAGAATCTAAGAGTCCGGGTTGATAGGTGGTCATCAGGAGAGCATGAGGGCAATCTTAGGCCACTCGGCAATGACTGAAATATTGCCCGGCTCTCCAAGAGAAAGAGAAACAGAGACAAAAAGATGGAGACAGAAAAAAAGGCAGGCGGAAAAGACAATGCCACAGGTTGACAGAGACGGATTTACATTGAGGGAAGTGGTGGCTGAGGTGTCAGTGTGTGGCGCGGATTCCTGGAGGACCCAGATTCAAATCTCGCCCGCCACTACAATCTGACACTTGTCAGTCAACGCCGAGTGGCTTAAGGCTACCCACATGCAGTCCGCAAGACCGCCTGTGTCAAACCGGACTCGTTTTAACCTGGACTCAGGATAAACTCTCTAAAGAAGATCAAAGATGAGCAGTTAGCCAAGCAAGACGGCACAACTGTAAAACATATTCTTGCGCCATTACGGGCTGTGGCCAACCAGCAGCCCCCATCAAGAAAACCTATTGGCACTATAGGCCGAGCGTTAAAAAAAACAAAATTTAGATCATTTACACCCTGAGTCCTTAGCACACTATGCTTTTCAGTTTCACATCTTGTTGCTTTGTTCAAACTCGAAAAAAACTCACTTATCTATATTAATTTGTCAAACTTACACATCTATATCAATCTATCGGACCAAGCTGAAATTTCTAACAAATCTTCCTGAAGGCCTTCCCTGTCTTGGTCAAAGTACCCTAAGATGACCGAGTTACCAATCATCGTGTTGTCAGCAAATACAGCAATGAAATTAGTGATCACATTATCGACGTCACTGATGTAAATTATGAACAGCACCGAGCCAAAACCCGATACCTGAAGGGCACGAATACTGAATGTTGCCCACTCTGAGGCAGCTCCGTTAATCGTTACCTTGTGTAGTCTGTTGGTCCATCAACAAGACATCCGATTCATTTGTGAACATAACCTTCAGTATCTAGTTGCTTGATTTTGTATACATTCTCTGATGTTCAATTTTTTTTTTTTTTTACAACAAAGGAGGCAGCTCAAGGGCACACAAAAAACGAAAACAATAATAAAAAAAGAGGTGGCCGAAAGCAAGGTCAAATACGAGAGGAGAGATTTCCTGATATCAAGATCAACTACGTCCAGTGATATGATTACGTCAAAGTGAAGTTGTTTAAAAGGTTAGTAAGCTAAACAAACAGGATGTCTTATTTGGCAGCCGTGATGTGACTGTAGTTAGTGAGTTACACTTTTGTCTGTAATTATGCTTGAGTAGCCTACCTACTACTAGATATAGGCTACTGATCCTGTAATTACCCGGAGAGAGAGAGAGAGAGAGAGAGAGAGAGAGAGAGAGAGAGAGAGAGAGAGAGAGAGAATGAATCAGGTACATTATGTAAGGGTATAAAAATGTAACTTTTTTCTGTTATAGCCATTTTTTCTCCCCTCTGTCTCACTCTTACACACACACACACACACACACACACACACACACACACACTTGGAGCTCCGTTGTGCAGTGGTTGGCAGGCTCGCCTCATAACCAAGATCCCGTGTTCGATTTATGGGCCAAGTACAGACGGATGGGCAATCTCCTCTAATCCGCGCCGCAGGTCCACCGAGCAGGAAAGGGCACTGGGTGTCTGTCGAGGGTCGCGTCCCACATCCTGAGCGTGTGGGAATGAGTGAGACCCGAGACTTAAGCCGTACCCAGAGATCCGTCAAGGGCTGCAGGCTCATCCGGGAAGGGTACTAGTGGGAGTTGGAGAGTCCAGAGAGAGTCCAACGCTTGGATTACACACACACACACACACACACACACACACACACACACACACACACATAGGGAGGGAGTCATAATGGAGGTCAAAACACGGATATTTGGGTCTACCCCGCCACACTGGTTGTTGCTATTCGTGACTAAAAGAACCAAACACAGAGAAAATGAGTGACTGATTTTGAAACCCTCCGCCGCGAAGGGATTGTTTTGCTCTGACCTTTAGCTAGACTAGGGGACGATCGTGTGTGTGTGTGTGTGTTAGACGGACAGATAGACTTAGGCAGACAGACTGGACAGACAGACAGAGAATTAATACCCATGGAATGATAAATAATGAGGAAAAAAAATGGCAATGGGAGAGAAAATAAAAACGTATGAAAAGAACATAGAGAAAGAGAGGAAGGGAAGCGAATGAGATTAATTGAATGGATGGCATAGAGAGTAAAGGGAGATGAATTTGGGTACGAGGAAGCAACGTAGAAAAAATAATGGGACGAGAAAATGCAAAAAGAATGGAAAACGAGATAGTAGAGAGCAGAATGAAGCAAGTACAAAGGACGAAGTATAGAATAAAACATAGATGAAAGTGCTGCCAACATTTGTATAGAGGAGAAATAGAGGGAGAGAAAAAATGGAGATGAAGTAGGGCAGTGTATTGAGAAAGGTTGTGAGGAAGACATTGAAAGGGACTTATACAAAACACTGTGAAGGAAAGGTATGTATGGAGGACCTGTGTAAAAGCTGAGAGGATTGAACGTTACCTAAATATTGGGTTTGATCTGTCATCGATAATTTAAATTGGCTGCTAATTTACATATCATAACAATTTCAAACACGCAGACAGACAGATGTACAGATAGAGACACAGACAGCCACAACCATAAAACAGCCATACAGACAGACTGACCGACTACGATAATCTTCTCAATATTGTGTTTCTATAGTAACAAACATTATGAACATCCCACATCCTGATCTTTCTCCACACAGTTCACCTCTTTATCATCTTCATGCTTTCTTTCTTTATCTTCAACCTCGCATCTCCTATTTATCTCGCTTTATCGTTACGCTGAGCTCGTCACCTTCTTAGGGCCGCTTTCACAGTCGTTTTGTTTGTTTTGAGCGTTACCAATGGCTGTTATCGCCGCCATAGTATTTCCACTTAAAACTGGCCGATGGGGTAGTGTCGGCTGCGGGGATAGCCTAGCCCCGCACCTTGCCTCACACTCTCAACACCTCTCCCTTCCTCTGCAGCCACCACTACCCCATAGGCCAGTTTCACGTGGAACACTATAGCGTCGATCGCCGCCATTGGTAACGATTAAAACAAACAAAGTGACTGTGAAAGCGGCCGTCACTCACTGTCTCATTCTGCATAATCACATCCCTAATGATATATCCTCCCCTTCTCTCGATCACAGCATTACAATATCAACTCTTGCACAAATTCTATCACTTTCTCCTCAAAATATATTTACACGCTTTGTCTCTGACCCGCCGGTTCAGACTCATTTTGTTTTCTCTCTTCAACCTCACATTAATCACTTCAACTTATCCTGAATCATCATCCTAATTACTCGTGCTCTTAATGGCCTTACCGTCCCCCATGCACTAATCCTTTTCCCTCTATATTACTTTCTGCACAATATTAAATTAAAGTTCCTTAACCAACATTAGTTTTACATTCTCGCTCCGGCATTCCAGCATACATGTATCGCCTTTTTCCTCCTTTTCTTAATTACGATCATAACCCAACCTCAACCATCGTGTTTTTGACTCTTGCGGTCATTATATGTCATAAGTTATCGACTCGTGTAAATGAAATATGTAGTTGTCCAGGAGCTTATTTGGAACAGAGGGATCATAATCATCATCTTCCTTACTTACTAATCAAACTCGGAAGTCACCTGCCTGTTTTTCACGTTGTGCGTCAAGTTGTGTGCGTCGCTTGGAAATGAGATCGGGTAGTTTATTACGTCTTGCTTTCCTAAGTTCAGGTCATTAGGCACAGGCGCTGAAACGCTCTGCACTGATTATCCTTTATGCGGCTAAACAGGGAGGAGTAAATGTTTGCATATTCTCTCATTCGTTATGTGAATTATCTATGAAAGATATGTACTCGTATAATGCGACATTCTGCATACTTTATTTTTGTAAATATCTTTCTCTTCAATGACAGATTTTCAACAACGATGTTTGCAGTAAAAATATTTCATCGACAGCATTTAAGTATATATCTAAATTAACATTACTCCAACAGCAAAGGAAACAATACTAGGAAGGTTTTAGGCAATCTGTGTATCACTATTAAAAGTATTAAGTTATCAGGAAATGTTCACTACATAAACTGAAGATATAGTACTTATTGATCTGTAACGCAGCGTTCCACATATTACCGTAGAGAAGTAAAGTCTTTCCCTCCCTTCGTCTGCAACGGCCCGCTTAATCGTGTGAAGCGCAAAGCAAACAAGAATCTGCTTACCTAAGAACAGCCGAGCCCCGTGAATCTGGTGCCTCCACTCCCTGATTAAGCGGCCTATCAGGGGACAAGACGCGAGATAAGGGGAGAGAGAGAAGAGAGAGAAGAGAGAGAGAACGAGAACGAGAACGACAGAGAGAGCATTAGAAGTGTTGCCAAAGCAGGGAAGTAATTTTGGAGCACCATCTCATGAGCTGTGTCTGAGGAGGAGGAGTCGCGGGGTGCCTGGCAATAATGAACACTGCGGCACCTCGCGGCCCGGGCACACAGGCGCGGCGAGGCTGCACGCTGATTAACGGGCAGGGCACAGACGTGGCTTGAATTTATAACAGAACATTCCGTTTTCACACATTCCTTATCCAATGTTGTTTCCCTTACCTCGATTCGTATCTTATGTTACGCGTTGAATTAGGAGAGACACGGCAGTCCTCATCGACAGACCGATCTGGTCGGCTAGGCTGCGGTCGGCCGATAGAGTCGGTCTGTCGGCACCTTTCCCTCCCTTTCACGAGCCTGTGGTCCCATCCTCGGAGGGACGTACGCGCTTGACTGACGGGCTCCATATTTATAGCCACCCTTGAGGCGGCGACAAATACTAAAGTTAAAATAAAACTTATTAACTCTTACTTGGTGCTTGAATGTTCTTACATCTATTTAGGAGAGCATATATACGATATCACGTTCCGGATTGAAAAAAAAAAAAATAATGCTCTTTAATGCACAAATAAATACAATGCAGGAAAAAAATATCTAAGTAGTGAAACGACTTGACACAAGTCAAATGGACACCGCATATACGCCAAAATAGTTCATGTGAATTAAACTGAGTAGCGCAAAGATTCGATTCTTATCAGATAACACCTCATGCTCACTGAAAGGACTTGGCACACATTACTGAGCGTGGGCTTCTCTCACTAACTAGATTCACGTCACATCACAAAACTCGTCCTTGGGTTCGAGAAAAGTTAGTAACTGTTGATGCTCAAGATCTCACAGGAAGTGGGCTCCGGGCGGTGCGGGGACGCGCGGCCATGAGGGGAAAATACGGAAGAAAAGTTATAAATACATAAAACTGAGGTGGAGACGGCAGCGGCGGCGAAGGTAGAGACGGTAGAAGGAAGGAAGGAAGAGATGGAAGGTTGGAAAGAGTACGGTGGTGATTTCGGGTGGAGGAATCAAAGAGGAATGAGGAGGCTCAGAAGGACGCTGGCGGTGGTGTTGGAGGTATCGGTGGAGCATGTTGGAGGAAAAGAAGGATGAAGGGAGTAAGAAGGACGCCATTTCTAGTAGTGGTGTTTGAGAATGGGATAGTGGTAGTAAAGAGGGTGCATGGAGAAAGGAAGCAGAAGGAATTAAGAAAGGAAAGACTGCGGGGGATGCTGGCGGCGGTGGTGGTGAGTAGGGTGTGAGGAGAGATGCAGAATGGGGGTGCTAGGGTTAGACAGCCGAAGGGAAGGAACAAGGGGACTAAAAACGACGCTGGTAAAGATATGTTAAGCTAGGAAAGGAGGAAGGAAACATGGAAGGTTGTGAGGTAGGAAGAGGCAGACAGGTGCAGGAGACAACGGTAGGAGGAGGAGGAGACACTGAAGGAATCTGACAGTTGTGGACGTTGTCAAGGAGGAGTAAAGGACGGGGCGTGGAGACCCGGGGGTATGGCGGCTCGGGTCGGAGGGAGGAAGGGGTGTTTAAAGGGTAAGGACAGGGGAAGTAAGAGCATTAAAACCTTTATGCCGGAGGAACGAGGTTAATGAAAGGAGCGAAGCACGGCCGACCGGAGGCAGGGAGAGGATGGTTTGCCGCTGACTGGGACTAGACTAACCTTAACCCGGTAGCAGCGACGGGCCACATTTTTGCCATGATATAAACCCCCCCAAAATAGATGATGCATAAACTGATCACAAATGCGTTAATATATATTATGAAATGGTTTGCGTGAGTGATGATTTTTTCTCATTTTTCTCGCTTAGAGGGGCCTTTAAAAAACATGATCCCTGCAGCTACCAGATTTAACCCTTATCGTAAAACTTGAAAAAAAAGAACGATTAAAAAATATATATATAAAAAGGGAATGTGCGAAGTTAAAGACAACCGACATTACAGTGGAAACAAACCATCTCCGTGGGTAAAATAAGATTACAGTGTCTGCATCTCTTCCACCTCCCCACACCTCCCCGTTCCATTCCCCGGCTCTCCTCACTTACCAGCAGATGATTAGATTTCAACCCGTTAGGAATTCGTGTGTGTGTGTGCGTGTGTGTGTGTGTGTGTGTCTCCTCTCCTCTCCTCTCCTCTCCTCTTCTCTTCTCTTCTCTTCTCTCGTTTCTTTTCATCTGCCAGTCTATCTCTGTGGTTGACGATCACTCTTCTGCCTTTCAACAGTGATGTCTCGCAAGGCTTTGTCCTATCTCCCACTCTATTGTTTATGAATGATCTTAGTTCCAAAACAAACAGTCGTATCCACTTATTCGCCGATGACTCCGCTCAATATTACTCATCTTTTAACAGAAGAGCTTCCCAAAAAAGAATGAAAAGACTCTAGGCTAGACGCTCCTGAGCGCTTAACCTCAGACTTTTCTGTTATTTTTTAATGGAGCAGGAGAAACTTGGTATCCTTCAATGCCTCAAAAACAATTTATCGATGTGTCAACTCAACAAAATCTTATAAAACCTATCCTCGATTATTTAATAACACTCAGCTGTCTCCGTCAGTACTGTTACCCCTCATAGATGCTGTCCATATATACTCGTATGGAGTATGCATCGCAGTTATGGTGGGCTCCACGCATGAGGCTCTGCTAGACAGAGTGGAATCAAAAGCTCTTAGTCTCATCAACTCATTCCTCTTACTGAGAGTCTGCTACCACTTATATTCCACCGCAGTTTTGCCGCTCTTTCTATCGATACTTTCATGCCGACTGCTCTTCTGAACTTCCTAAATGCATGCTTCCACCCCCGCTCATCCCTATTTTATCTAAATCACTTACGCTAAAGTCAACCAACCTCTTCATTCCTCTCGCTGGTTATTAACTGTGGAACAATCTTCTTCCGTCTCTATTTCCCTTGCCTACGACTTTTTCTGGAGCAAACACTCATTGAACTTTTGTTGTAGTTTTTTGGCCTTTAGTTGCCTTCCTTGCTGTAAAAACATTAATAGTACAGTATTTTTGTTTTTTTTCATAAGTATTTTATATAGAGTAATGGAGGCAATAAGGGGAAAAAAGCACTAGTGGACACTCCATAAGAGGTTAATTTCGGAAGGAGATTTGTCTTGATACTCTCCTCTTGAAAGAGTTTAAGTCGTAGGAAATAAAGACGGAGGAAGGCTGTTCCAAAGTTTACCAGCGGAAGGGATGAAACTGATGGGAACGCTCTCTTTGTTTATTGACAAAGATGTTTTATTTCTTCTCCGGAACCTCTTGTAGATATTATTGAGTTAACACATAAAATTAGCCAGCAATACTGTAGTAAGTCAATAATATATCGAAGAGGCTTGGTGGAAGTGGAAAAGCTTTAGTCTAGTTAAGGAGTAGAATGAATGGAGGCAGTTTTAGTCTAATTAAGAAGAGAGTTACCATTAGCATTTTTACCTGTAATTACAAGTAGTATTAAATAGTATCTAAAGATATGATGGCTTGATGACGGAGCTGAAATGCTGGTATAGTTCCTTTTAGTTTTCAGTGGTGTGGACAACGCCAGTCATCGGAGCCCTCCAACTAGATGTTGTCCTGGCAGTGTCGCAGTCCTTCAACAAGCCCCCGCCGCGGCCTTCACGAGCTGTCTGCCAAATACAAATGAGATGAACATCAATTCAAGAGATAGTCTTGCTGCACCTCAAAACTTTTATAGTTTGAGAACAGAGTTATGAAGTGTACTTACAGTGTTGCCAGAAAACTCGTACACTGAAGAGAAACTCAATTTTGTTTCGTCTAACACCACATGCTTCTAGTGTTCGTACAAGTCCACTTTTTAAGGCTTATAAGTATGCATTTGCAACAGTTTTCGTTAATTAATGTTTATGCTTAATCAGAGCAGGTACTAGTGAAATTAACAACCTTACTATGCAAGTATGTAAAAATGTTTACTGGCTTTGCCATTACATGCATATTTTACCTATGATAACTTTCACTATAGACACTGACATCTCAAGTAATGGACGGCGGACTCTTTTGATTTTGCGGCGCCCTTGTCATTAAGCCGCGAATTTTGGAAAATCAACCGCTTTGGCGCGAATCGCCATAACTCCCAATTATTTCTGGGGCTACAGAAATGTGTTTGATATCAGTCGACGGCAATATGAAAGGGCTAAATTTCGCAATAAGCGACCGGGCACAAAAACTGACTCGAAAGGGTAAAGAAATCGAATAAATTCGAAAAAAAACGACTCAGAAAAAAACATTTTTGAGTTCCCAACCTTAAAACCCACTCATTTTTTGAGAATTTCAAAAATCCTATTTAACAGATAACTTAGCCCTACCAATATGATGCATAATATTTCCCTACTCCCAGTAGTTTCGTCGCTAGAGTTCAAAACGTAAACCCTTTTGAGAGCGATTTTGACGAACTCCAGACACTTTGCCGTTTTTGTCTAGTGTGGCATTGCTATTGCCTCTAGAAAGCTCTAAATTGACATGTAGCCCCTCTTGTCAATGTAGTTTAACCAGCTCGAAGGATTGTTTGATAGCTCGAATCCAGGGTTGTCGTCGAGCCGTCACAAAATAGCCTGTTTTTCGGCCATTTTGCCGCGATTTGGACACGTCCTAGTTTTTTGCTTATAACTTTTTATTTATTTAATGCTTTCCAACAGTTTTATGATTATTAATCCATATTTCATCTGCCACCAAGCACGCCTTCCTAGCTCCAGTAGTATTTGCTCGAGCTTGACCAGAAGTCGCGACGAAAATTCGCCGAATCTGACTCATTTCACGCGTCGCGATGAAAAACCTTCCTGACGCCACAAAAATTAATGTATCTGCATAAA
The DNA here is from genome assembly GCF_024679095.1 of Eriocheir sinensis. Taxonomy (NCBI): domain Eukaryota; kingdom Metazoa; phylum Arthropoda; class Malacostraca; order Decapoda; family Varunidae; genus Eriocheir; species Eriocheir sinensis. The sequence continues at coordinate 6,683,828 of NC_066553.1, forward strand.
CATTCATATATAAACACTGCAATATGTTGACTATCTTGATCATTTTAAGATATCTATATAAAAAGTTGCTAGCTTTATAATCATTTCACTGTATAAATCATCATATATTAAGCGCCTTATTATATATACATGTTATTTTTTATTGTATTCAGTATTCAACATTATTTTTTCCCATTTATGAATAATACATTTAATTTGCCTTCTTTTGATACCAAATATATATATATATATATATATATATATATATATATATATATATATATATATATATATATATATATATATATATATATATATATATATATATATATATATATATATATATATATATATATATATATATATTATTATATATACATATATATATATATATATATATATATATATATATATATATATATATATATATATATATATATATATATATATATATATATATATATATATATATATATATATATATATATATATATATATATATATATATATATATGCAACTTTTTATATAGATATCTTAAAATGATCAAGATAGTCAACATATTGCAGTGTTCATATGTGAATTTTTATGCAGATACATTAATTTTTGTGGCGTCAGGAAGGTTTTTCGTCGCGGTGCGTGAAATGAGACAGATTCGGCGAATTTTCGTCGCGACTTCTGGTTAAGTTCGAGCAAAAACTATTGAAGCTAGGAAGGCGTGCTTGGTAGCAAATGAAAGCTCTATCAATACAGATTAATAATCAGAAAAAAAATTGGAAAGCACTAAATAAATAAAAAAAAGTTATAAGCTAAAAACTAGGACGTGTCCAAATCGCGGCAAAAAGGCCGAAAAACAGGCTATTTTGTGACGGCTCGACGACAAATTTGGAATCAAGCTATCACACAATCCTTCGAGCTGGGCAAATCAAATCACCAAGAGGGGCTACATGCCAAATTACAGCCTTCTAGAGGCAATAGCAATGCCATGCTAGACAAAAAGTCAATGTTTCTGGAGTTCGAGCTCTAGCGACGAAACTACTGGGAGTAGGGAAATGTTATGCATCATATTGGAAAGCATATTGGTAGGGCAAAAGTATTTGTTAAATAAGGTTTTTGAAATTCTCAAAAAAATGAGTGGGTTTCAATGTCGGGAACTCAAAAAAAAATTCAGAGTCGTTTTTTGCGAATTTATTCGATTTTTTACCCTTTCGAGTCGGTTTTTGAGCCCGGTCACTTATTAGAAGATATAGATAGCCCTTTCATTTTGCCATCGATTGATACCAAAAACATTTTTGTAGCCCCAGAAATAATGGAGTTATGGCGGTTCGCACCAATGCGGTTGATTTTCCAAAATTCGCGGCTTAATGACAGGGCTGGGGCAAGTTTCCGGTCCATAGTGTAGGGTTCACTGCTGTAGATATTACGCGGCGAACAAAACAATTTGAAAAGGAAATACAGTTTCTCTGAATCATAAATACTATGTTTAAAGACTACAAGTTCACTTCAATATCTTTGTATCCCATTAAAACCTGAACTGATTCTTAAAGTGAATCTTGATGAAACTCAAAATAAAGTTTCGCCAGAATTTTAGATTATGTCCACTTTCAAAGGTTATTTCAAACTGGTGGAACAGTAAAAGATGACAAACTGGGTACAATAATAAAAGATATAATTTGGTGTGAGCGTGCCGAGTCTCAAAATACCTTGAAGGACGGGAGGATGTGCGTGGACGGTGTGCTGCCAGGAACACGGAGTGCCGCAGCCTTCACCTGGACGGAGTTCCGAGATGGTGACACAAGGACCGCCTCACCTGCAAAGTTTATGTTGGAATGAATAACTGCAGCTTCTTTTATACGCTGGACACGTACACACACACAAAAGAGAGAGAGAGAGAGAGAGAGAGAGAGAGAGAGAGAGAGAGAGAGAGAGAGAGAGAGAGAGAGAGAGAGAGAGAGAGAGAGAGAGAGAGAGAGAGAGAGAGAGAGAGAGAGAGAGAGAGAGAGAGAGAGAATTTTATGTGCACTATTTACCTCGTTAAAGTTAATGTATACGTAATAAAGATAAGCTCCGTGTTAATGTCATCTTTATTCCATTGCTTCTCATTGGAGGAAGCATTCGTCTGCAGAGAGAATACAAAAATACCACCTCCTTTTTGCATTAAGATAACTTCAGGCATTCATTTATTATGTAGCGTGTGTGGGTTCTTGCCTCTTTGCTACACAGAGTTAACGTTATACACCAGTAGTAACAAATGTACGGAAGTGGGGGTTGCCTCAGCGGGGGGGACTGGAAGTGGGGGTTGGGGGGGTGAGCGGGGGGGTTACGGGAGTGGGGGTAATTTGGGGGACTGGAAGTGGGGTTTGGGGTCAGCGGGGGTTACAGGGAGTGGGGGTAATTTGCAGGGGTTAAGAGGGGTATCTAGACCCCCCCCACACACACACACACACACACACACCCATCTCTTTTACAGACCCCAGCGATATTGGAAGTTGTTCTCCACGGGCGGGTCTCAGCGACGAAGCCAGTCAAAACCAAAGGTAGGTCAAAACCTAATATCTTCTGAAATGCAATATTGTTAAAATGTGTTTTACAAGAGACACATTTTCCATATTGTATTTTAAGTGTCACAGTAAAATATGTGTGGGATAGAGGGGTTCAAAAAATTTCATTTGTGTTTCGTATTCCTTAAGGACTATCTCCGAAGAAGGCGGGTCTGGTAGGCTCAGCCATTGGCCCTCCTCTTCAACGATCGGTAGTGGACGAAAACGAAAACAAGCGAATACAGGAACAAACGGTAAGTTTCTACGTTTTTTATTGCGCACACGTCTGTTCTAAGGAAAAAAATTGTAATTTCACTATTTCTCTCTAATATTATTTTACCTTTCTTCAGACACCTGCAGGAAAAAGCAAGCCCGTCGTGAGGGATTCTCCCATCCAAACAGTTCTCCACAGCCAGGACCCAGCGGTTATAACCCGGGACGGCCGACAACAACACCCTCACCAACACCAGGTGAAATAAGCCAACATTTCAACGGGGCCTTAACAACGATCGACGTGCCCGTCCCACCAGCAGACAACGGCGACATTGCATCATATTTCAACAACAACACTGGCCGTCTTCGCGAGGCAGTAGAGTCTGTATTCCAAGGCTGCCAGCAGGTTAGACCTCCTTCTTTTAAAGTGTACGTTGACATGCATCTGCGCTTAGTCAGAGAAGACCCCGACGGTGGAGTTCAATATAGAGATATGTATATGAGAAGTCATATGCAGGTAATTAGCTATGGCGATATGGATTCATATGTACGTGAACTATCCGAATATTTTGTTAATCGGTTTGAACATGACATGTCGGACGAAGAGGGCAGTGGATTTACGTTAGATGAAATAGTTAGCGTAAAATTTTCATTCTCTCTTATAATGCTGCACAATAGTATTGGAGAGTATGTGCCCTATCCTAAGGGTGTTCCAGGGAAAACACAAGTTCTCAACCCTTCGGGACCCACGGACTGTGTTTTCCAAGTTCTAACAGCTTATCGCTATCTAAAGTCAAGAAATGTAGTTCCATCGGGCAGGCAATGGGAGAATGCTTGCTTGGCCTCTATTAATACGGGTAACATTCCAACCCCGGTATCCTGGGAAGACCTCGGTCGGCTTGAAAGATTAAACAACATAAGTATTCGCGTTTACTGTCTAGACAACGTTGAAGACAAAAAAGGCGAACTAACTCTAGTCAGAAAGGGGCTCAAAGATCAAGAAGTTGTTCATTGTCTGTTGTTGGGGAACAGACACCTAGCTCTTATCCAAGACTTTGACGCATACATGAACCTGTTTACCTGCCAACGTCGCGGGAAAAAAATGTTTTGCGATATCTGCCTGTGCGCCTGTGAGAACAAGGCAACGCTTGCTGAACATGTGCTAATTTGCCCAACGATGATCACAAGACTAAGATTCCCACCCGCAGGTTCTACTGTGAAATTTATTAATCATGCTAAGGCATATGAGCCATCTTATTTAGCATTCTATGACTTTGAGAGTATTCTCGTACAGCCTTCTTCGAATGTGTCTGGATGTGTAAAGAGACATCACTTTGCCATAGCGTATGCTTACATTATAGTGAATAGAAACGGAGAAACAGTACAAAGCGGATCCTATTGTGGAAGTAATGCTGTAAACCATTTTATTCATACAATGCAGTGTGCCTGGAAAAAGTTGAAATTTTCTAAAGGCTACAATAAAATCAACATGACCGATGAAGATACGACACGTCACAATGAGCAAACTCACTGTCTTCTCTGCAAACAGGGTTTTTTAAAAGGTAAAGGAGTAAAACATCATGACCATGAAAATCAGGAAACAATTACATTGGAGCTTATTGTAATAGATGCAACCTCCAAATGAAAAATCACAAATTGCAGCTCACTCTCATTGCACATAATGCTAATTACGACATGTCGTTAATCCTGCGTGAATTAACGATACCTGACTTGAAAATCAAACTAAGACCAAAACGTTCAGTTCACAAATACCATGAAGTCATCATAAATGACTTGAGATTTATTGACTCGTATGCCTTTATGTCTGGTTCGCTCGCGGCTTTAGCGAACCAATTCATCAGTAATGGGAACGAACCCATATGCACACAACAGATGTTGAAAGATGTGCCAGCACCTGCGTTGCCATTATTGATCAAGTGAAAGCAGGTGTTTTGTTATGACTATATGGATTCGATGGAACGACTTTCTGAGACACGTCTTCCATCCCGCGAAGATTTTTTCAATTCGCTTCAAGAAGCAGAACTTTCCGAAAGTGATTATAAACATGCTCAGAATGTTTGGAAAGTAGCTGGGTGTCAGAGCCTGAAGGACTATTTGTTGCTTTATGTAAAAGTGGATGTTGGTCTTCTATGTGATGTCTTCCTAGAGTGGAGAGGTATTTTGAAAACCCAGTGGAGGTTGGATATTGTAAATTATGTTAGCCTGCCAGGATTTGCCTATGACTCCTTTCTGCTAAAAACACAGCAGGAATTAGAGGTGCTTAGTAGCCCAGACATATATCATTGCATTCAAACAAATGTGCGTGGGGGCTACACAAGTGTTGTGCGTCGTTTTGTACGCGCCAATAACATCTACACGAACCCTCAGTTTAATCCAAAACATGATAGAAGCACTTTCCTTTCATATCTTGACTTCAACAGTCTTTATCCCACTGTAATGCAAGAGAAGTTGCCATGTGGGGATATGAGAAAACTAGATGAGACAGAAATGCAGTCGTTTTTGAGCGGGGGCTTGGTCAATCAAGCAACCGATGGCGATTTTGGATATCTCATTCTGTGCGATACTGAGGCTGTCTCACGTGAAGTCGTTGAGAAAACGGATGACCTCCCACTGATCATCAGAAGACACAATATCACCAACAGAGATATATCGTCAGTCACACGCGAATGGTATGAAGAAGAAAACCGTCCAGCACCGTGTAAGAACATAAAACTGATTGGAACACATGCTGCTCAGGAGAAAATGCTATTTGCTCTGCCCCTCCTTAAACTACTTATTCGACTAGGCCTGGTTGTTAAAAAAGTGCATGCTATTTATACGTTTAAGCAAAAGCACTTTCTTGCGGACTTCATTCAGGATAACATAGAAGCCCGCAAAAGCGCTACTTGCCCTATCAAGAAAAATGCAATCAAGTGTATTTCAAACAGCATTTTTGGCCAAATATAGTGAAGACATAGATATTGTCACCAACCGCGAAAAGTTTTTGAAGCTGGCCCGAAGTCCTTACTTTAAACGCGTTGTACCTCTCAATGATGGTCATGTAGTTGTAACTCGCCATAAGAAATATTCACGGGTGAATCATCCAAACTACATTGGCTACTACATCCTAGAGCTGTCCAAGCTGCGACTATATGATTTCTATTACAATGTGTTGAAGGCTCATTACGGGGATCGGGCGAAACTAGTGTATTGCGACACTGATTCCTTAATAACAGAAATTGAAACTCCTGATCTATTAACAGAGTACTCGCAGGAACCCTTCAAAAGCTATATAGACACAAGTAACTTTAGCCCCTCACATTCCTTGTACAGCACAGACAACAAAAGAAAGCTTGGATTTCTCAAGTCTGAAGTGAGGGAAAGAACCATCTCAGAATTTGTAGGTGCTACTCCATCCTCTTGGCAGACGGTGACCGGTTGAGTTCAGCTAAGGGCGTTCCAAAGTTCATAAAGAAGAAAATTGCTCATCAGCGATACAAAGACGCCCTATTCCAGAAGCAAACATTTACCTTTGACTATCAGGGATTCACAGTACGCAATGGACGAATGAGTACAGTAAAATATCCCAAGAGAGGGATATCTGTAGTTGAGGACAAAAGATACTACATTAGCACCTTGGAGTCGCGATCTTACGGTCATCCCGATAATTCTATAGGGATAGAGGAGGAAGAGCAGGAGGAGGAGGTAGCCCAGATCATGACACTGTCAAACGAAGAAAATTTGGAGGAAGGCGATGAAAGAGGCATAAGAGAAGCGAGACTAGCCGAGGTAATGGGTGGGCAAGAGATCGGTGAAATGGGAGAACTAGAAGAAGAAACCTATGAATTGTGGGGAGAACGGGATGTGCTGGTCGAGCAATATTTTCCCTTGATAAAACGGGTAGAGGCGGATGATGACATGTTAATGCAAGCCGCGGAACAGGAAGAAATAAATCAAATGCTCTCATCATTCCCCCTTGAATATATGCTAGTAGATACAGACTTTTCAGAATAAATTGTAGTTGTTTATAAGATAGGGACTGGTGTGAATGTTGTATATACTGTTTATAGTGTAAGAATTTGCCTGCTATTTTTATGTTAAATATAAAATATATGTAAATATATTCTGTATATAGGACTAATGTTGGAGCCTTTGATATTATAAAATTGCACATGATGAATCTGGAATCATAATTTGACCAAATTCCAATAAACATTGAGTTTGTTTGACTTGTTTATATGACCTTTATCAAAACGTATAAAAAAACACAATAATTTTCTAAAAATTTATTCTATTTTTGTAACAATGAAAAAAACGATTTTATTTTTCGATCCGGCTCATGAATAAATAACTGCCCGCCAAATCAGGCGGGCGGCGGCGGCGGCGGCGGCGGTAGCGAGAGGTGCGGCGGCAAGATGCGACAGGATTGCTCGGGGCCCGGGACGGGGCGGGGCGGGGCGGGGCGGGGGCTGCACGGGGTAGTGGCGGTGACGGGTGAGGACCTGTGAGTGGAGCCAGACCTCTGATTTAAGCATGGTATACAACCACCCCACCCCCCGATAAAGGAACTAGAAAATTACTTATGCTTCATGGAATGTAATACAATTCATTATGAAAAAATCAATAAGTCAATACTTACTTTTTATGAACACGTGTTAAATGTTTGATGACATACGGGCATTATAAACTTGCTGTAAGCGAATCGCATCACGTGTTCATCATTCCTCGAATATTCGGTCTTGGAAAACTCCATACATATTTTTTCAAGAGTTTCTCTTACACCCAAGTGCGAAACATTGTAGGCAAAGTACATGGCATAAGCCCAGCAGTCATCGCTTCGCGTGCTTTGAAGTCGAAATTCATTTTTATACATACTGAGCCCAGGGTAATCAATATATTTGAAATGATCAGAGTATAATTTTGGATCGAGAGCATAACTATCTAGGAACACTGCCATGCCCGGTTCATAGTAGAGACAAATCCAGTGTCCCATTTCTCTTTTAGAATAACTTGGTAGCGTATTGACGATGCACACTATAGGTTTTCTATATCGAGGTATAGAGTTTACCTCGTCTGCCAATAACACGCCTAAAAACAAGGCTTGCTTTCCTATGTGCCCCTCAATCCTCTTTCAATCTCCATGTTGTTCATCGCACAGCCGCTTCAAACGCGCACATCACACTGCAGCCGTCTTTCAGAATTAACTGTTATTATACCCACTGTTTCGCCAAACAGTATCAACAGACGTTCTCGTTTTCTCCCTTGCTTAGATTCAAGCTAAGTCTAAGCCCCCATTCATTTCAACGGGCAAATTATCATTCAAGTTTTCAGCACGCAAATCAAATGTGCAAATCATTGCCCCTTGCCGAAAATATCCTTTCCGATTAAATGGTCTTTGTGAAAACCAAGTGCATCCAAAGTACGATGGTAGAGCTCAGCATAGTCATGAGGAATTTACTAGAATATTATACATGGTTCTACCATTAACACTTAAGCTTATTTGACTTATATCGCCATGGCTCAAATACAATGGATTTAGCGTATAGTCGCCAGAATGAGCTTCCATGCTCGTTATAATAAGCGAGAGTTTTTCCGGAATAACATTACCCCACGGTTGATCATACGTTCCTGAGGTTTGGTCTTTGGCTAGCACATAGGTTTTCAAGAGGGTTTTGGTAAATGTCGATTTCAAAAGATTCTCTGTGGCGAGAGACGCGTTCAAAGCATGAAGTGCATTAGGGTAAGGAAACAGTCGCGTATAAAGCAGCTTGGCTGAATCTATATGCAGACGAATGTTATCGCCAGTTGGAGAATTTAGCAGCCATGCATTACTAGATAGTTCCATTCTGAGTCTAATCGAAATACCATCGAGCAAGTAACTGTCTAAAGAACTTATATCCAGAAGAAGCGGGGTACAGAGTTGTATACCGTGAGTCTTAACCCGCTTCATAATGGTCTTGTGTTGCGCGCTGGCATTGTCAAAGTATTCTGCTGTTACTTTGGAAATAAAGCCGTTCTCTGGGATGGTAATATTAGCATTGGCTCCAATTGTATTCGGTTTGTTGGGCGACAAAGTATTCAGCATTTTAACGTATGACGTGTACCCATAAAGTACATTATTGTCAACATCTATATACATCTCCCCGAAAACATTGCACTGATTTGAATAGGCTGTGCGCGGTATTATTTGTAAATTCAACATGTTGAGCGTCATCGAGAGGAGTAGTAATGTCTGGCTTAGTTAAGCGTAAAGAGGTGTGCAACACCAATTTCCCCAAATCAATAAAACTGCCAAGTGTTCCTGGAATGAGAAATTCTATATATCTATCGGATAATTTCATATTGAATCCAAGGTTAGTAGGTAAAACATCAGCATCATAACGGGAGGCAATCGTTGTTTCCAATAATCTCATTTTGTTGGGGCGGGGGAAACAATTCACTGACACCGGCGGCATATTGCCCCAGGGGAGAACGCGGGTCCCCGACACCAACCGCGCTGGTGATGCTCGCCATACTGCTCTTAGTTCAACAATGATTACAACTCGGTAAAGATGTCCTTTTAATAACACCTTTTCCTCCCGACTCGCTTGACTTTCTTTTCCCGCTTCCTCTAGTCAATTTCATTGCAGCTTGCTTTAAGGAATTAATTCCATGCTTTTTATAGAGCTTCTCAAGTGGCTTCCTGTGAAATATCATCTAGAACGTTGTTTCCAAATGTTCGAGCTGAAGGCACAATGACATTTTTCACTAGGAAAGGGAAAGCTCTTTTAGCGAGTCCAGCTAAAACCGAGAATAAACCCCCTCTGTGATAGCTTGGTTCATAAGAAAGTGTGACTATATCATCAATACCACTCCCTCGGGTTGATATCTGTTTGCCATTCGAAAACAGGGTATGATATTCTGCTACGGAAGGAGGGATGAATGTAACCCGCATGGTGGCGGCGAGGAGACTGTCTTTTCAAATGGACAACATTCCTATTAATACAGCAAAATGTACTCAAAGATTCAACGCGATCGGATATGAAGTAAACATGTAACAGGGTATCCTTCTTCGAAATGCATAGGACGACCTTTTTGATCTGTGAGTTTAATAGAAATCGAATCAATTACTTTGGATTTAAGGGACTTATATATAGTTGGATGCACGCCTTTGTTAGACCTCCAGAGAGCGAAAAGGCATCAAGAATATTTACATTTTTCCCTGCATACCTAGAGGGATTGACAAGGTCAGTGTAAATGAGAACACACTGTACGTCACCATTTCTCAACAGAGGGCATGACCATGTAGCGGAACAAGAACGGGTTTTTTGTTTTCATGTGTACCCAAGGAAAAACACAGCATAACCTAAGTTGGGGACAAAACCGAGAACCTGGGCCAGTCGCGCATCAAAGGAAACCTTAATAAATACAACTTGTGGATGATAACCATTGTAGCAGAACAAAGTTAAATGATCATTTGTGGAGCTAAATGCAAGAACCTCTCTAGAATACGCTAGTAAATGGTAGTTGTATCCATCGACCATCTCCTTTATCAATGTCGTTATTATACCGTTAACACACATCAGCAAATACCCAGTGTCATTATACAAGATATTAGCATTAATAGCCTTTGACAGTGTGCGTCTTTCAATAGCTTCTGAATCTGGCGTTGGTCTTATACCACATTCAAGGTGTATACTACACTCTGGTTCACCCGGTTTAACAATGTAATACCGACGGGGAAGCAACACGTTCAGTAGACCGACTTCATATTCCACGTCCTTGTCTAATGTTAGAGTTTGTATATTATTAGTAAAGCTAGTGCTGGAATTGGGGTAAATTTCCCATCCGCAATGCTGGTAACATATATATGATGTGACTCCATTTAGAGCAAGCAAGACACTAGCAAAATATTATAATTATTTCATTATATAGAGGTAGACATGACGAGATGCCAATTACATATTGAAGGTAAATCATACTAAACATCATTACATTGTTATTTATTGACATATTTTACATTTAGTGATGTACATAATTATTGGGAAATTGTCTGGAGCTATAGTTATTCAGGATCCACGTCGACTACAGCACCGTCCAGTTTTCTTTTCCATTCGTCAGCCACAGCATCGTCCTCTGTATCCACCAGTTTCCTCTTCCTGTTTCGCTCGGGAGACACAGATAGAGTTAATTTTGTTTCAGGCTCATCGCAGGTCCACCATCTGTCCAGGATGACGCACGATATATTATGCAGTTGGAGTTCAGCCGCAGCTTCTTGGAGATGCGGTTGGTAGTCAGCTTTCCACAACACGTAAAGAATTCCAGCGCTTGCAATATTGTAGTGGAATACGACACTTGTAATGTTGCTTTTAATCACCCATTCTACCAGTTTTGTGATGGACTCTTTAAACCAGCGGAGGCGGTTATCATAACTGTCTTCCTTTACCCCACGAATGAAATTTTGATCTCTTGACGTCTGAAGATATCCTTGGTTTATAGGGTTATTTTCCAGTTCGCGGCCAGGAGCATACTGGGTTAGGATACACGCCACATAAGGGAGATTTTCACTCGGAGGATAGCGAATATGCAGACTACCGGGAATACCACGATCTTCCCAGCGACACCTGTTCAGTTGATAGATCGGGCTTCTTTCGCGGTAGAGATTACTGTGCGGGTATAATCCATGTAGGCGTCCAGTAAACCCCTCTTTTCGTAGCAGGAACTGCAGTTGAGGGAAGAAACGATGATGGTCTTGTTGTTGCGGTAGATGTCATCGCCAGGAGAACCGTCTTTGTAGTTGAACACGTAGGCGTCCGACATGGTGTCCTCTGGTATACTGGTGAGTGATGAATAGTACCGCTTCAGCTGATGGCGAGGGACGAGTAGCGAACCATCGTCCCATCTGCTCTCTCTTATAAGCCCGCTCGGGGCACCACCGTGTCCGAGCGTGTTCGTCCTCGCCTCCGGCATTTCTCTCTCCATGACGTCGCCGCCCCTCTGTATAAGTCGCGCGTCCAACGCGGTTCAGTATCTACAACGTCCATGATTCTGTTTCTTTCTTGAATCACAATGTAGGACTGCACTAGCACATTGGAAAAGCGGATTTAATATGGGTCCCATCTGTAAGTTGCCAACGATGGTTGTTTGGTGAAACCAGATCCCTGAATCTTTTGCCGCACGCGCGTATTTTTTATTTCGCTAGGTAATACACCCGTGGCGTCAATGATGTGTTTTATATCAGCAATGTCAGCAATCGTTGGTTTTGACTTGCATTAGAGAGTAAATTCAACATGTACAGGATATTGGAGGATCGAACAGAAGACAATAGGTTGCCTCGGCTATCCCATTTTACGATGGGATTGTCTTTTATTCGTTCTAGCATCATATTGACGTATGGCACGTCGATACTTTTAACATACAGAGGTATTAAATTACTTATTTCAGGATTGGAGGATATCTTGTTCTCCCTAATCCCTGTGACTCTAAGTTCCACGGGTGGTAGTTTTGTGGTTTTGTATACACCAGATCGCGATATTTTCTTTTTTTTTGTAGCTTTTCTTTCTTACAGAGCGAGACGACGGGTTCAATCTTGTAGGAGTGCTTGGTCTTGCACCATGGGAGGACACGACAGGACCGCTGCTGCTTGCTGGCACATGTTCAGAGACCGGCATATGATCGGGATGGGTCGACTGCGGGTTGAAACACGATTGGCCGTTGACCCCGGACTCGTGGAGTTGGCGCATTTAGGCTTAATACCCGTTAAAACACGCTCAGCGGTAGACTCAGGAACAAGATAATACGTGCGCATTATCCAAATAATTTTCCGATCAAGGAAGCGGCAATAGGTAGTATAGCAGCTAATATATTACCGCCCGTCTCGATGTCAATATAAGTCTTTTCTTATGGAGGAGTTTTCTTTCTAGCTATGGCACGTATGTCTTCCCGATAGTTACGTAATTTCTTGATAACTTTGCTATTGAGGGTGAGGTGCTTCTTTAACAAATTGGAAAATATTTCAGATATACAGTTCAATTGTTCTCGAGCTGCTTGCTTAATAGCACGGTTTCTATCTTTTACTTTTAATTTCTTCAAAAGTAAGACAAAGTTTTTATGTGCACTGAGGTGGTGTCTTTTACGCATTTTCTACAATATCATTAGCGTCAATCCAGCTGTTGAATGAAGCAGGGTATCCCAACCACGATACAAAATACTGCTTTTTCCTTTATTTTTAGTGAACGCAGTATTTTAATATCGTATGTCTCAGGCAGAGCGCTTAAGACGAGCTCTGGCGCGTAGAATATCCCCTGTATTGGTTCTCCAGACAAATCTTCTAAGAGATAAGTTCTTGGGCGATTCTTGTGTTTAATTGATTTTATGCGAAAGAGCTCGTGAGTATTTTGCTGCGTGTATCCTTTATGGAATACAGAGGAACGAGCACTTCAACAAGGCGAACTATTTCCCCAACTGCCAGTCGAGAAGTGATGGAAGACGCTGGTTGCTTCGGGTTTTATACATTGCGTGGAATTGTCGTTTGATTGCAGATGGGTTTTTAAGTTATGAATATCAATGGGAGTTTGTTTGTTCTTCAGTCCAGAATGGGGCGAGCGGTTGTAGGCACTGACCATGTTTTGCAGCTGATCAATATATCTTGAAGAATTTTGAGACGTGATGAACTTGTAGATGCGTGCTTTAAGTGTACGAATGGCCCGCTCTGCCAAGGCTGCTTTGATCTCACTTGAGTACACACTGTATAGCTTAATGCCCCAACATAAATAGTTTCTTACTTTTCGATTCCAGAATTCTGTGCCCAAGTCGGTGTTTAATCTTCGTAAGCCTTCAGAATCTTTATTTTCCACCACTTGTTTAAAGGCCACGAGCATAGTATTTGCGTCTTTATTCCGACACGGGACAACTTGCATATACCTAGAAAACACGTCTATGCATACTAACAAGTAGCCTATGTTATTATTTTCCTTTCTTATATGTCTCACGTCTGCTAAATCGGCAGCCATGATTACTTTGGGTTTTGAGGCTATTATCTTTTGCCGGGGAAATTTTTTAGTCTGTAGCTTATGCAATGTATATGTTTTATTGCTTCTCAAAAGTTGAATACGTCATCACGTGTTATTGCCGGATTTATACTTTTGCTTTCTCCATAATTTCGCCTGAGAGCTTAAACCATAGGGTTCGTTATGTTGGGAGTATAGTGTGTAAGAGTTCCTTCTTCCTGGAGTTCACCATTGGAATACGCGTTCACCTGGGGGTTCTCCAACAATGTTTGAGCGAAACTGTAGGGACTCAGGAGTATTTATACCCAAATCAACAAGAAGATATCCATAAGGACGTGAATATACAGCATATTTATATATATCTACAAACTGGTTTGCCTTCTCTTTCCCGAATATTTGTCTGCCCAGAGTGTGAATTTGAGATAAATCGCGCTGTCTTAACAAGAGGAAATGAGAACAGTTCAGGCTAATATTCCTTGCATGCTTTCCACCCATATATAGATTTTGAGTGATAAATATGCATGAAATATTGTTGTGCCGTCCGCGAGTAAAAGCATCAACCACAATTTTGTTCCTTACAGCATCAATGAAAATATCGTCAAGTACATACAATGTCCCTCTCCGATCAAACGTATCCTCGTTGGCAATTGGATCAATTATTTCAGACGACACTATAACTTTAGGTCCTATTTCTTTATTTCTTTGAAGAGGATGAGACGTTAAGCCACATATGACAATTTTTTTGAACTTTTCATGATACTTCAGAATAAGCTGCTGTACAAGTTCCGATTTTCCAGAGTTGCTATATCCTGCAACTATTATGCGCGCAGGATATTGGAAAATATCGAGAAGGTTCTCTGAATATGTCTCAGTCATAGCGGAAACTCTATTAATGATGGTAATTATTAAAGTATGATGCTTATATAGCACAGAATATGTGTGTGTGTGTGTGTGTGTGTGTGTGTGTGTGTATACAACAAGAACAACAACAACAACAACAATAGCAATTACCCTCACTTTGTGCATGCCCCCCACTTCCGTCACCCCCCCGCTGACGGCCCTCTGACCGTCTTACCCCCACTCCCGTCACCCCCCCGCTGACCACCCTTTCTTCCGTCACCTCCCTCGCTGACCGACCTACTCCTCCCTGTCACCCCCAACTTCCGTACGCTAGCCGAGGGGGGGGAGGGTGTTAGGGCATGTGAAATAGTGAAAACAAATTTTTTTTTTGGGGGGGGGGGTGAAAAGGTAAAATAGATGTGGGGAGGGGGTCTAGATACCCTCTTCCGTAACCCCTGCAAATTACCCCCACTCCTGTAACCCCCTGCTCACCCCCCAACCCCACTTCCAGTCCCCCCAAATTACCCCACTCCCTGTAACCCCCGCTCACCCCCCCAACCCCCACTTCCAGTCCCCCCCGCTGAGGCAACCCCCACTTCCGTACATTTGTTACTACTTACACCTGCCCTTCTGTGAAAAAAAAAATCCCGTAACATTTTAATAAAGCTCGCTATTGTTGTTACACTCAAGGCCTTGTCGCCTTGCCGGGAAATTCTCTTGTTTTGGGTCACTGCAACAGTTGTCCGACACTTCCATTACTATTTGGAAGATTTTCTCATTTATACACATTAAAGACTTTTTGCTTTTTGTGTTCATGCAGTGTCTTTTTCCATGTGTGCATCAGCTTGTGTAAATAATGTTTCGGTTCCAGCGTGCCGTGCAGATATTATATTATTCATGGTCACAGATAATGGCAAGTATACTTCCTATAGTGACACGGTTTTAAGGGAATACGAGTGGTGGCATCCCATACACTGATTTCTTGTGTTTCTGTCATTCAGCTCACGGTCTGATCACCTGCTGGACTCATAATCGCCAGCCAGTACCCTTCCGGAAGAGGGGTCAGATTTTATTCCAAAAGTGTCAGGGTTGTGGAAAGTCACACTACCTTGGTCCTGGAGCCTCTTTTTTGAGGGGTGAGGAAGTGATGAAGCCTCCACCAAGCAGACTTTGTGAACACATCAGGATATTCACCTCATCATTTACTATTTGTGAGCAAACTGATATCAGTTTCCATGGTTAAAGCAACGTTGGTTCCCTTGTCATCTTCCCTCCAATTTGTTGTTTTTAAAGTTGAACGCTAAGTTATGCTATTTATCAGACGACATGGCTCCTTAAATAAGTATCTCATGTTATATACAGATGAATAGTTAGAGAATAAAATAATGTCCTACTTAGTTTTTTCCATGATACTGTAACCTCTAGTAGTGCAACCTCTATATCTGATGGGGGGGGGGGGGGATGCTGAGATGCACAGGGCATATGAGATGGGTGTGGTGTGGAGGACGTGTTGAGTGTGCTGAAGAGGCAAAGGCTGAGATGGAATGGGCACGTGAAGAGGAGGGAGGAGGAGGGCCTTGCACTCAGCAGGGCTGCGGAGGTAGAGGTAGAAGGGAGGGGACCAGCTCTAAGACCGAAGAAGACTTTGGGACGATGTGTGGAGGAAGACATGAGGAAGATGAACGCCAACACAAGAGAGAGCGATATAGCATACATGAAAGCCTAATAAAAGACATCATACTGAACACGGTGAAAGCATCATACAATATAGTTCAACACAACAAAGTAAAACATAATTCAGAGGAGGCTAACACAGCACTATCCAGTCTGTTACTACACATTACAATTTAACAAGGGATAACATTGGGTATCTTACAATACCACAAAAATACAACACAAAAATATGGCACACTACACAGAATACGAAGGAGCACACCTTGTTACAGCAAAGCTCAACTAAGTACGATTCCCTACACCACAGTACAATCTTTACATCGCAACACTCTAATTGAAACTAAATTCACAATCTTTACATCGCAACACTCTAATTGAAACTAAAATCACAATCTTTACATCGCAACACTCTAATTGAAACTAAATTCACAATCTTTACATCGCAACACTCTAATTGAAACTAAATTCACAATCGCAACACTCTAATTGAAACTAAATTCACAATCTTTACATCGCAACACTCTAATTGAAACTAAATTCACAACCTTTACATCGCAACACTCTAATTGAAACTAAATTCACAATCTTTACATCGCAACACTCTAATTGAAACTAAGCTCCACACCTCCGCACCTGATCACACACACGCCACACAACACCACTCCACATATTGCCGCCCCAGTGTCCCGACCGTTACGGAACCAAGAGCAAGATGAACACAACCTTTACCAGTACAAAAAATTAGAAACAAGGACAACGACGACGATGTTACTACTCACTAATAACAGTGCATATGACTCCCTCTTGTTTGCGAAAAATCATGTCCCATTCTCTCCCTCTCTTATCTCTCTTTCTCCCCCTTTTTGCCATCACAGAAGTGTAATTAGCAAGAACGAGACCTCATTCAAAAACTCCAAAAGGACAAGATAGACAGAAGGGATAAAACGGGAGTGTAGGGGAAGATATATGCTGCGAGTAGAACATTAGTGAAAAAATAAAAAGAAAATCGAACAAAACATGTATAGAGAATATTAGCAAATAGCTAAAAGACAGATAGGTGTTTACTTATCAAATTCAACACGAGTGGCATCATCCGTATTGCCATGGCAGAAAAGTCATGCATTTGCTAGTCTCCCGTTGTCATGGTTATATTGAAGAGTAAATGATCATCATGAAAAATCAATGCACTGCGCTAAAGTCTGTATAACTAAAATCCACACCGTCGCACCTGATCACACACGCGCCACACACCATCACTCCACATATCGCCACGCCAGTGTCCCGCCCGTTACGAAACCAAGATCAAAATGAACACAACCTTTACCAGTAAAAAAAAAAAATAGAAACAAAGATGGTTTATTCATTTGTAGGCAGCCTTAAGGCTGAAAATACACAATATACAATACAACGAGTTTCATGTGATGAGTAATGGGGGAAGTGGGGAAGAGTGGTGTGTGTGTGTGTGTGTGTGTGTGTGTGTGTTTATGTGTGTGTGTGTGTGTTTATGTGTGTGTTTATGTGTGTGTGTGTTTATGTGTGTGTTTATGTGTGTGTGTGTGTGTGTGTGTGTGTGTGTGTGTGTGTGTGTGTGTGTGTGTGTGTGTGTGTGTGTGTGTGTGTGTGTGTGTGTTTATATGTGTGTGTGTGTGTGTGTTGTGATCATGGAGGTGTTAATGACCCTCACAAGTGTCGGTATCACGGTAAGCCGATATCTGTTCGTGGAGTTTTGACCGGGACGAGAATATTGTGGTGTCTTGTGGGTCTAGTGGGGGGAGGGAAGGGGAGGGGAGGGGAGGTGTGTGTGTGTGTGTGTGTGTGTGTGTGTGTGTGTGTGTGTGTGTGTGTGTGTGTGTGTGTAATATATACATTTATTATAGTTCCAGAATGTTCTGCACCTGATAAATAGTTTTAACAATTATTGTCCGTTCCTGATCGCGTAAGCCAGACTCTTTTGACAATCATTTGTAGATATTTGCTTATATCACAAGTAGTGGCAGCATTTTTAAATGTGCACATAATGGACACAAGTCGAAAGTAAATAAAAAGCTTGATAAATGGACAAGAGGAGATGGTTTTGAGTTAATGAACCTGCAAACTTAATTAGAATCGTAATTCTCATCATACATATACAGCATATGTTTAATAATACACACACACACACACACACACACACACGCACACTATATATATATATATATATATATATATATATATATATATATATATATATATATATATATATATATATATATATATATATATATATATATATATATATATATATATATATATATATATATATATATATATACACACACACACACACACACTCGACTTTCTACTCTAGCTCATCCCTATACTGTCCAAACCCATTATGCAAGAGTTAACCAGCATCTTCACTCCTTCATCCCTTACACTGGTAAACTCTGGAACAGCCTTCGTCGTCTTCCTGCCTATGACTTGACCTCTTTCAAGAAGTTTGTATCAAGACACTTCTCCACCCGAGATTGACCTCTCTTTTGGCCACTCTTTACTTTTGCCTGTTGACCTTTGTTGTAAAAAAAGAAAACTCGAGCACTCCAGTACCCGTGGACGCCCGCTAAGGCTGGGCGAGCGGAGGCCTGGAAAGAGCTTCTATTATTCACCCGCACCACTCCTTCCTTCCCTCGACACAACTTGGTGGTCGCCTCTCAACAGCCACCTCGGCCTCCTCCTCCTCCTCCTCCTCCTAGCTCTCGCTCTCGTTTTCGCTCTCGCTCTCCTTGACCCCTCCTCCCTCCTTTCCTCCTGGACGTGGCTACTCCTCATAATTTCCCGTGAGTGCGTGAGGGCGGCGTGGAGGCCTCTGCCCCCTGCACTTCCTCTGCCGGCACACTCCCGCACTTCACGCGGCATTATTTTTCCGCAACACTTGGCTGTCACCTTCCTCCTTTGGGTGTGGCCGCGGTCGCTGTGTTCTCCAAGTATGAATGAATAGATATCTATATATATATATATATATATATATATATATATCTATAGATATATATATATATACACACACACACACACACACACACACACACACACACACACACACACACACAACGAGAGAGAGAGAGAGAGAGAGAGAGAGAGAGAGAGAGAGAGAGAGAGAGAGAGAGAGAGAGAGAGAGAGAGAGAGAGAGAGAGAGAGAGAGAGAGAGAGAGAAATTAATAGATTTATCCTCTCATTAAATTTCTTAACATCCAGTCGACCAGTGGGAAGGCAGAAGTGAAGCAAATCCACCCATCTGGTATTCGATTACACTCTTGACCCCTCCAGACATTGCAAGTCGCCCCCAAACCTTATTCCGTCCTCCAAGGAATATGTTCGCTTTCCTTTCTACTCTCCTTGCCGGCCTTACGAAAATCTTACATTACCTTCCTATTTTATTTTTTATCCCTTTCATCTTCCATCTTTCTTGCTCTTGCCTTCTTTATTTCCTGCATCCCTTCTTCCCTTCACCTTCCTATATCGTTGTTTCTTTCCTTTCTTCCTGTATCCTTCCTTTTCTAAAATTACGTTCCCTCCAATCTTCATCTCGTCCTTTCCTTCGTCCCAAATTTACCATTCACTCCCTCCCAAGCTTCGTATCTCGGTCCTTCCTTTTTCCTTGCCTCTCGCCTTTATTCCACCTCTTTTTATTTGGTTTATCTTTTTCCCTCTTTCATGCATATTCTCCACTTCCTTTCTGCCTGCCTTCCGCCTTTCTCCGCCCCATTCTCCCCTCCCTCCCGATGCACCTTCAAATCACCCTCCCTCTTTCCCACCTCCCGTCCATTTCTTCGCCCCTCCTTGCCTCCCTCCGTATTCACTTTTGCCAGGCCAGCGACAAGAGACTGCAAACACTGGGAGCATTTTTTACGTTAAGCAGAGTCAACAGGGGCGGAGAGTCGGCCAGGGAGAATTAATACTGCACGCAATAGTCTAATGAATAAGCTCAGATCCGCCCTGCATGCTAATTTTCTGAGCCGAAATTTGCATGAAGGTTCTATTGGGCGAGAGTTTTTCAGTGGGCGCAAGGAGGGGAACCGAAAACTGTCCCCTTTTGATTCTGTCGACCGTGTCCCTTGAGGTGAAATCTTTTGGGTAGCGATGTGTGTGTGTGTGTGTGTGTGTGTGTGTGTGTGTGTGTGTGTGTAAGTAAAAATATTGGCTTGCTGATAATACACACACACACACACACACACACACACATTCTAACCACCCCAACACACACTCACGTAAGCCCGCCCTTCCCTCCACTTTCACCACCTCACTCACATTCACCGGCATTACAGGACCCGGAAACAAGTAAAAGGGGAAAAAAGTGAACGAGAACAATTGGTCAACACTGAAAACGTTAGAAAACCCGAAAAAAACAGGGAGAAGAGGAAAAAATGTCCCCTCACGATGAACGGCCTGGAATCTATTAACATGCACGTGAAACATATTCATAGACTATATTAACACATCTGTTATATCGGTGGAAATAGTAGGAAACTGTTGGAAATAGGAATATAAAAATAGATCTTGCGACTAAAAAAAAAAAGGCCGATCCGAAAAATAGATTGAGATATATAGATACGTATAGAGACAGAAACATAGAGTACATTAGCATGCACTCAAACATATACTCCTACACACTAAACCGATTTACGGAAAAATGCATACCTGGTGGAAGACAAAATGGGCTCACTGACCTGAAACAAACAAAGAAACAAAATTACAAAACTAATCTGTAAATTCACTATAAAATCAGGGCGGTAACCTAGTTAAGAGTTTTAAAATAGGCTTAAGAGGAAATGAAAGAGGATTAAGAGGTTTAGAAGAGGATTAACCCTTTTTCATACGGTGACGCCGACGGTGATGCCGACGTCGGCGTCACCGTACTGAAAGGGTTAAGGCATGAAAAGTAAACAATTAAACTAATAATAAACTACAATATTTCGCAGCAAAACTACTTCACAGAAAAGCCAACAACAACAACAACAACAAAATAAAAATAAAGAAAGAATATATGGAAAACTTAAGACTGACGCCAGCGGGAAGACAGTCACAAGAGTCCAGGGAAGTGGAGCTCCATATTCCACACACTCTCTCACTCTCATGCTGTCTGTCTGTATGTATGTATGTATGTCTGTGTGTGTCTGTCTGTCTTTCTGTGTCTTGATGTCTGTCTTCTTGTGTCTGTATGTGTGTCTTTCTGTGTCCGTCTGTCTGTCTGTCTGTCACACCCTCTTATGTACATATCCCTTAATCCGTTAATAACGCTTTTTTTCTTTGTATTTTTGTCTCTTTTAGGATATAACAATTATGTACAGTCTTTCGATTCTGTTCTACATTGAATATTGAAGAAACGCATTTCATTATAGAATCAGGAAAACATGCCTTAAAATATTCCATAAAATTAATATAAAAATACTTGGCTTTCTTTCGAAAACTACATCAAATATCTACAGCTTTCTCTACAGTGAAATATCACATGTCACTTACAGACAAAAATACACGTGAGGCCGAAGAAAAAAAAGGGAGTTATCCCAAAAAATAAAACAATGAACAATAACAAGTGAATATTTGATTTGTTATGGTTTTCTTGTTGAAATGTCTCTTCCTGAAAGCCAGGTTTCCTTTTTCCAAGTCTCCTACATGTACACGTCAGGCGAGGAGAGATGAAAAAGGAATATTCAGGGACACCGTTTCAGCCCCCTCAATTATTGTGTGTGTGTGTGTGTGTGTGTGTGTGTGTGTGTGTGTGTGTGTGTGTGTGTGTGTGTGTGTGTGTGTGCCTCCATGCTCCTCCATGACTTCTCGCATTAGAGTGTCACTTTCAGGCAGAATATGAACACAATAGCTGACATGCAGTGATGGTTATGGGAAAGGAGTCAAGTGCCATAAAAAAAATAAACCACTCGGCGGCTCACGGGAAACTTGGCTTATCTCCTTCCCCAACGCAGGCCAGACTTTGCCTCGCCCACACATAGGAAAGTTCACGAGTTCCGAGTTTTAACGTACTCAGAAGTTTTACAATGGCGCAAGATAGAAGCTTGGATAGCATCAAGTAAATTAAGGGGAGGAAGAAGGTGGCTGAGTGGTTAGCGTTCCGACGCTGCGTCCAGGAGGACGCGGGTTCGCGTCCTGTCCGCCGCCACAAGCTGAGACTTTTCAGTCACCGTCAAGTTGTCCTGAAGACCACCCATCACCCCGGACTCTAGATTTTATCTCTAAAGAGAAGATCAAGATGAGCTTCAGGTGGCAGCAAGAGTCAAGCAAGATGGCGCCACTATGAACATTTGCCTGGGCAATAACGGGCTGGGGCCGATCACCAGGCCCCACCAAGAAAGCCTACCGGCGCCATAGGCACAAATGTACAAAAGAAAAGTAAACAAAATAGCTTCTTCATATTCAAGAACTAACTTGTCCAAGATGGAAGATAGAAAATTAGCTCAGTTAATATTAATAATTATCTGAGGATGTAACTGATGCACATGGACCGACAAGGTCATGCTGGATCAAAGTAAAGGTTAAATAATTCGTTACCCTGACAAGGCAGAGACTAGAAGGTGAAGGTGTCTCAACTCGTGGCTTTGATGAATTAAAAAGACAAAGGAGAGAGAGAGAGAGAGAGAGAGAGAGAGAGAGAGAGAGAGAGAGAGAGAGAGAGAGAGAGAGAGAGAGAGAGAGAGAGAGAGAGAGAGAGAGAGAGAGAGAGAGAGAGAGAGAGAGAATATTGCTTATGTCCTACAATAGGCGCACTTAACATCACCAAATGTGGGGTACAAACTTGGCGGAGGGACTGTTTTTGTGCCTCGAGCTACGGTAGTGGGCTAAAGAGTAGCCTATCCGGATTTTTTGTTTTATTTATAAATGATCCACGAGACATCCTGGAGTTAATCAAAGTATATGCTTGTCTTTCTATTCATACATACACACACTGGTAATATTTCTGTGGTGTCTGATTCACTTAATTGAGTGAAATGCTATTGTGATAAGCAGCCACAAATTCGTGTCACTAGTAAAATTGAAATAGTAATGTAAGTTATGCCTCCATGAAATATACACAAATAGGTAAATATGAAAGCTCACGAAGTCCCAATAAGTGACATCACCTGACTTGCGCAGAAAAAATATGCTTATTTAAGGAATCTGATACCCGCAAAATGGCGTGCGTTGCTGCCTCGGCCACAGTCGTCGTATAAAATATGAACGTATTTTCATATTATAGTTCTGCTGTTTACTCAATGTTTTGTTCAAGAAAAAGAATACTCATAATTTTAGTTATTTTTTGGTTATAAGGATTCTTTACGAAATACAATTATAACATTACCGCCTAAAGTTGGGAAACGTACTGAATCCTGGATCGGCTATGGTGGTGCGCCTATTGATATGTAGCCTTCACCACCTTGACTGGAAACCCTTATTCAATGAACTAGGGTGTCACACCCTACTATATCATTACCTGGTAAAGTGTCGACCAGTGTTGACCGTTCTTGCCTGAGGGTTCCTTTGTCAGGGGAATTTCCAGTCTTCCCTACTGGTAACGATGAAGTACACCCATGTGATCCTCCAGCACACTAAGACTCGTTGGACAATGATCTTGTCGACTACTTCATAATGATTATCTAGCTGTTCCCAAAGATCGTAATATTTATGAGACGTGGGTCCTCTTCTCTCACAACCAAATTGTCTTTTCATATCTCCGTAGAGAGAAAAGTTTGTTTTGAGTCAGCTCATCACATATTCGGTTAAGTTGCTTCCTTCTCCCAAAAAATTGACACAGCAACCAGCTAAGCTGGAAGCTTCATTATCAATGGCAGATTATGTTTTCTGCTAAACCCCATCTCCCTGCCTTCCCTCGTGAGGAACTTCATACTGAATCCATGGTGCCTGTCAAAAAAACAGAGATGTCACTGCCTGTCAGGTATAGTCATCTTGGCATGTGCTGTGGAATCAGCATCCGTGTAATATGGTGGCCAACTGATGGTCCAAAGGTGGGTTGATCCTTCTACGACAGTGACGATTACCTCATAAACATAGGTCCTTCTGGGTACTTAAACCTTAAGCTACGACTGAACAAGTGACTTGGCTTTAAAAAACGTATTCAATCCTTCGCAAACAGAATTACTGTTGGGACAGTTGCAAAGTCACAGGTAATGACATCCTCACGTCAGTATCATGGTCACTAAATAATGGTGTATGGCGTAAGTTGATTAAAGTATATATAATTCAGATCATCGACTTAAGAGTGGCTAGCTATAAAGTAAAATTGGAGAGATGTGCTTGTTGACACTCTCTCCGCTTTTAGCAGAATGATGCAATATCCTCGAGACCAGTTTTCTCAAAATCTTTCAACATTGTCTCTCAAATGTTCACGGCATTGTCTGCACTGGAATAATGTAAAACCAGCTTCCAACTGATCATAATGACAATACTACCTCTGAATATTTGGAATTCAATTGCTGAAAACATTTGTAAAGTTTACATCGAAGCTCACCCCGCTCCTTGACGTCTGTTTCTATTCTTGCATTTGGTTTTTCTTCGTGATAAAAGCTGACTTAGTTATAATTATCTTCTACTCTTTCAATATCGTTCATACATGTCGCCGTCTTACAGCCCTAATAACACCACCCAAGCATCTTACCATAAATCGGTAGTAAAAAGGTTATCAAAACTCGTGCGGAGTTTTTTGCACATGTCCTCCTGCATGGACGATCACAACAAACATGGCTGAGTCTATTCCGATCACACCACGTGAGTAAATAACGGAACTCCAATTGTTAGGGTTTGGGTGTACCGAACACTAAGGAGTTATTAGTTCGATGTTTTCCTGTTGTACGAAAAAAGAGCAAATAAAAACCAATAACAGATAGAACCAAGTTAACAAAACTTCAGTCATTTAGCTTCGGGACTGGACGCGCGAGAGAAGGGCAAACCAGTAATCCGATGGAAAAGTTTCTCAATATCTTATTGTGTAGGGGAAAAGAAAGACCGATAGAGAGGGCAATAGAGCGAGCAAAAGAGAGAGAGAGAGAGAGAGAGAGAGAGAGAGAGAGAGAGTGTGTGTGTGTGTGTCCCTACGATGTCTTCCATTTTTTTTACATCTCCGCCTGTAGCGCCGGTAGGCTTTCTTCAGAGGCCTGGTGGTCGGCTCAAGCCCGTCATAACGCAGCCAATTTTTTATAGTGGTGCCAGTTATGCTTGGCTCATGCTGCCCCCCGGAACTCATATTTGATTCACTTGGACGGTTTCTTCTAGAGTCCGGGTTGATGGGTGGTCTTCTGGACAGCATGTGGGTAGTCTTAGGCCACTCGGCGGTGACTGAAAAATCCCAGGTGGTAGCGTGGGGATTCGAATCGACGTTGTCCATGGCGTGATGAATGCTGGGCCCGCACGCTAACCACTCAGCCACCGCCTACCCGCTACAGCTCGAAAGTATAGTACACCTCTCAGCCTTTCTTACCTAAAATCTGATGACACCTTATTTACGAAACCTTTTTTCAAATCACATACAATAATATACTTTCACGACAGTATCTTGATACCTTGAAAATATTAGCACTGATAAAAATTATATAAACATTTGTACTCACGAGTTTGACTTCAACTCTCACACCGTGTAGATAGTTTACAATTATTTTGGTATACAACCTTGCCCAATACCCAGCCCATATTTGTGTTGAAAAGTAGCGGGGCAAGAACGCAGGCCTCCTACCGTCTTCACATTTCCCAGTAGTTCTATTCCCTGACGATAGGCCAATCAATGGGCCAATAATATTTGCTGAAATCTTATGGAGATGCAGAAAATCCAAAAATCTTCGCAATGATTTAAGTAAAATGCAGCCATTCCCTGTCGAAACTCTTGTCAACGCTTTACCAGTACAGGAAAAGCTTGAATACGGTCAGTTTTTCACTAAAGAGACGTGAACCAGGACTGCTCAAGTCACTGCATTTTCTGTTGATGTTTGCGTATCTCCATAAAAAATAGATGAGATGCCCAAGACACTGAGCAGTGTAATACCACAGCAGTTGTTGTTGTCCAAATGATCCTCTTTCCCTTTCATGATAAAGATGACGAATTCTCATTTCCAGTTGAAGGTTAAAATAAGTAGTCCGAGATAGACATAGGCTATGGAAGTAAAGACCACATGTAGCCCAAGGAATCGCCTCCATTGCTGTTGTTTTAATGTTAATATATTAGTAATTGTTTGCTGGCCTTTGTCACACTTTTCGATCATCGCCATCCAGCAGCACACGAGTGACAGACACCACACCTGAGCATCGCCTGACGCCCGACTTTCTAACTTGCTAACTTAATTAATGTACATGGGGAGGTTTGTGAATCACTGACAGCAACGTTGGTGAAGAGAACTTGGGTTACGGAAATCAGAGCAGAGATATCGGAGACTCGAAGAAATGCCTGTGATGTCGTTATTTAATCATTTTATGTTTATTGTTATTCGTCGTCATTAACGCGCCACCCGCGTCTCCTAAACTCCATGCCCGGAGTTCTTCGTGCTGTAATAAATGAATACGAAGACCCCTTTAAAATAGATCAATCAAATTAGGACTCGTCTCGAGGCGTCATTTACATTAAAATTTGCATTTAAATTGGCTCATCACCAAGGCCTAAGGAGGAGACGATTGGCGGGCTGAGAGACGAGGCGGAGCTGCGGAGAAGGCGGGAGATCAAATTAACACGTGCTTTTTGGGTAAAGGGCAACACGACACTCTGAGGAGGTTCACGAGGAGCCAGCCACGAAGCAAGCCAACCCGCAACAGGAGTCAGCGGTACGTGGCAGGAGATACTCGGGGGCAAACGCAGACAGCGTGGCCTGGCTTGATCTTACCAACGCGGCCATTTTGCCGAAATATTATACCTCGTCGTCTTGATTAAGTTTATAAAAATAGAGGCCCCCTCTACATATTGGCAATACATTTCAGTGGTAGAAGAGAACGCACACACAAACATCTACAACCGCAGACATTGAAAGTCTAAGCATACAAAACAAGCCAGAACTGATCCCGTGCAGGAAATATTGGCGGTTCCAGTGTTCGATACCTTGCCGGTGTGTGCCGGGTATGAGACGCGTCACACGTAGTGATTCATTTCCCCGATAAGTCACGCTGCACGGCGAGCAATGCAGTGCCGCTCTCTGCCATGCATTACCGTCAGCGTGACACTGACGATTGATTTGTGCAATGAACGAACACTAAATCAGCCACATCGACTGTCATAGTTTAAACATACCTGCCCAGATTTTCCGAGCACAGTCTCTGCATTCGCCCACACCGTGACTATAGTTTTTACCTGTTCATCCTTATGAAAAAGAACACAGCGTCATGCACTGAAAACATAATCAAAAGTCTCTGCATATTTTTACTTCTTGATTTTGCAACAATGAATATATATGTAAAATGTAGCCTTTGTGACACAACTCATTTTGCTTAAAATAAACTTAGACCTTTGGTATCCTCTCCTTTTTCACTCTCCTACAGACACACGCAACTTTTTTTTTTTTTTGTATCTAAATAAACTAGCAGTCTGAAATATGCACACACGGGCGCCTGGGGCAGAGGCTGCGTGCTCTGATGGTACTGTGGGGTGGCGGGGTTAATTAATCGTCTTGTTAATACACATTTCGAACCAAGCCAAAAAGCACAGAGTAGCCAAAAAGAGTCTAGCGCAGGAAATGCTGATAAAACGCCTGATTAGAATGAAGGGATCCTGTGTGAAAAAAAAGGGAGAGGTCAGAAATTAGCTGAAATTATTAAGAAATGAGGAACTGAATCACTACGAAATAACATGATGTAAATATTTCTCCAAAGAACACATATACGCCATAGCAGCCAAAGTAATATTTTCAAGATCACCGCCATCATTCAGTCAGTCAGTTTTTATTGGATTATATCACAACGGGATCGGACCACCATTGAGGGTAATGAAATATACCGAGGACGTGTGGTCTTCCTCTGGTCATCCTCTGGTCATCTCCCGACCCGCCAAGTTATTATGGGCAAGAAATGCTCTCCATCACCGCCATCACTACTGCCAACAACAACAAAAACAACTTTGCTACCAGCACTACCACCACCACTACTAATAACTTTGCTGCCGCCATCACCACCACCACCACCACTAAGACGACCTTTGCTACCACCGCCACGACCACCACCGCCACCACTACCACTACCATCAGACATTCCTGAACCACTAATACCACTATCATTGCTACCATCATCCCTCTTTTTTACCACAATCAACAAACCACACACACACACAGGAGGCACTTTTGGTCAAAACCGTACCGTTTCCCAACACCTGCGGGCACCCACAAAAAGCACTCGTTGTCAACCCTCAAAGCACTGGCCTCAGTCACGCAGTCATTTTAGTTCATTAAATTGTCAGCTTTTTCTTCACCTAAAGTTGCTCGCATGTGTATTTGGTGACTATGTTAATCCACTGTTTTCTATATTTTGTTAACGGACAGACGGACTAACAGGCAGACAGATGAACAACAAGGAAAATAGTATCATTAACATTGGAGGTGGACGCCAACGAAACGAAATTCCAAAGAATGCGTGCCGACCTCCACAACGGCCAGTTTTTTTTGTGTTTTTTTCATGAAAGGAGTAAGCTAAAGGACACATGAAAACAACAACCGCTGTCCGCTGCTCCCGCAAAAAAAGAAGTAATTAAAAGTGGGTACGTGAGGTGGCTCTTTTAAGTGATCAGGTCCTAGGGGGGAGAAATACAGACGAATGAAGGCTGTTTTAGAGTTTACAAGAAAAAGAGTGACTTCTACGACCACTAATTCGTATCCGTGGTCTTGGCCGGAGAAAGAGGCGCAGGTCATCTTTAATAATTCGAAAAAAAAGTGGGAAAAAAATATGAAAAATGTGAAACAGCCATAAAAGTCAAATAACCAGAACATAAGAGAAGCATCACAAAACAAAAGCATAATCTAACCACGCCCACCACAACATACGTATTTTCTTCGTGATTATTTCATCACCAAACCATCAACACCAACGACGGCCAGTGATGCCATTTTAGCGGATTTTCCACTAGATCTGGCGGAATTGCGTGTTAACCTAGCGGGAAAATGCTTAGAATTGAGAAGAGTAACTGGCGGATTTTCAAGTTCAATCTGGCGGCAAATTTTTATAGCTTCACCTATTATCTGGCGGATTTTCAAGTTCAATCTGGCGGCAAATTTTTATAGCTTCACCTATTATCTGGCGGATTTTTTAGGCCATCATAACGGATTTATAAATTTTGAGCTGGCAACACTGACGCCGGCATTACCACACTACCATCACCACCACCACTGCCACATCCCCTTCCACCCATCTTCTACAGAGCCACTACCACGCCACATTAACACCATTATTACCACAACTGATCCTTATCCTAAATCAAAGCACAGAGAATAAACAATAATCTTTTTCGATTTGCTAATTTCTCTCAAGCCTGATTTCTAAACCTCGTATCAGCCTATTTTTTTACAATAATGTGGCGCATTCGTCTTTTTTGACCGGATTTGGCTTTCACTGGTAGCCTGGTAACATATACTCCCAGGTCTTTCTCTGCCTCTGTGATGGATAGTGGAATGTTTCCCATGTGGTATTGGTATGCTGGATATCCCCTCTCACGGTGGATTATTTTACATTTTTCTTCATTGAATTGTAGCAGCCACCTTTTGCTCTATTCCTGTAGCTTGGCGATGTCTTCTTGTAGGATATCCGCAGTCAAGGGGTTAATGCGTGGTCAGTTGTTTTTGCGGATTCATTTAAACCACTTTTTACGACTGAGTTTGTTAATAAGTCGCCTTAACACTGTGACAATCCATCACTTCTCCCTAACTCCCTCCCAAATATGGAATTGAAAAGCCAAACCAGCCACGAAACTGCTAATGAATAATTCTACGTGTTTAAAAAAAAATCTGGCGTCAGCTTTCCCTACTGCTACGAACACGGCAGTTATAACTACAGCCACGAAAAGAAAATAACAAGTCTTGGAAGATTCAACGGTTCATCAGTATTTTTAAGGCACTAAGATCAGGCTAAAGGAGAGGAAAGAAGGACTGGTGTGTGTGTGTGTGTGTGTGTGTGTGTGTGTGTGTGTGTGTGTGTGTGAGAGGCACTAAGATCAGGCTTAAGGAGAGGAAAGAAGGACTGGTGTGTGTGTGTGTGTGTGAGAGGCACTAAGATCAGGCTTAAGGAGAGGAAAGAAGGACTGGTGTGTGTGTGTGTGTGTCTGTGTCTGTGTCGGTGTGTCTGTGTGTGTGTGTGTGTGTGTGTGTGTGTGTGTGTGTGTGTGTGTGTGTGAAGAAATTCCACCCCGCCACAACAGCGAGCATTCTCCATTACTCTCATTCTACATTTACATGTATTAGCAAACATTTTATGCATCTGGCAACTTGCGTGTTTCTGCAACAGCCGAATGTTCAGGAATAAGTGTTGAGATTGTGAACCACGTTGAATAGAATAACATTGAGTTTCTGTGATATATTATTTACGGCCGCCAAACAACGGTGCTCTCTGGCTGTGAGGCGTGTGTGGCTGGCTTTGTCCTGCTCGCGAAAACAGACTGAAGTGTTGCATGTCTAGATAATACAGCCATCACCACCACTATCATCACAGCACCACCACATGCATCACCACTACCACAACATGCATTACCATTCTCACCACAAGGCCTCCCCATCATCATAATTTATTACGGTACTGTCCGTTGGTTTATGACACAACAGACAGTGGAACATAATAATTCCTCTCCAGCACCACCACCACGACCTTCACCCCCGCCGTCACCAATGCAGCCTCCAAAGCAACACCGCCAACACAGATACATTCACCCACGCCCCAGTCCCGTGCTAATAACACCAGCACCGCCGTCACACAGCTCGCCGTATCCTTCATGCATGCTCAATTTATGCTTTGCTCCGTTCCATTTTCGCGGACTTTTATAGGCTAGAAATGTATAAAACAAAACAATACAAGCAATGAATAAGATGTTTGCAATTAGGATTATTAGCGTGATAAAAGGCCTCTTTAGCCTACTGGAAATGACTCGGTTTTTGGTACAATAAACAGTGTACCATACAAAGAGAAACTGTGCTCGCAAATTCATTGAAACCGTGCTAAGTCCAATGATTTTGAGGAATTTATTAATTTTGAATAAAGAGTTCTTCCATGAGCTCACAGGAATAAGGAGAGTAACAAGCAGAATTAACAAATAAACGCTATTCAAAGATAAAGTTTCAAAATAAACAAAACCTCGCGCGCGCATAACCTCAAGCACACCACACACCATACCAGACACAGCACATCGATACATGGATACATACATAATATAGACATACATATATATTTCGTTAATTAGTCTATATAATTATGAAGCCGAGAGAGAGAGAGAGAGAGAGAGAGAGAGAGAGAGAGAGAGAGAGAGAGAGAGAGAGAGAGAGAGAGAGAGAGAGAGAGAGAGAGAGAGAGATAATAGTAATAATAATGATAATAATAAAAAAAGGCACGGAGGAAGAACTATTATGATAATTCTTTAATAGGATTTG
The DNA here is from genome assembly GCF_024679095.1 of Eriocheir sinensis. Classification (NCBI taxonomy): domain Eukaryota; kingdom Metazoa; phylum Arthropoda; class Malacostraca; order Decapoda; family Varunidae; genus Eriocheir; species Eriocheir sinensis. The sequence continues at coordinate 6,715,633 of NC_066553.1, forward strand.
TCGACGCTGAATATTGATAAGCCGTTGCTCTTTCTCCAAATTACGAAAAAAAAGGTAGTGCGTAATCGATTGTCGAGACGTGACAGAGTGTTTATTCAGTGTGCAGGATGAAAACACAGAAAAAACACGACATACTACCATTGAATTCTTCTCATATCAATACACACACACACACACACACACGCAGCGCATAACCACACGGCCGCAGTACGTACATACACCAGTTCTATCAGCATCGTCTCTCCTCCACGGCAGTCGCTCCTTCTGTACTTTATAATCCACAAGAGGAATGTGCATGCACGTGTGTTAATGTATCAACAGACGCCGATAAAAAAATAAAGACACCAGTTATTTAGTCGGAGTATTGTGCCAACAACACATCAGCGTTGATAACAGGCCACCGGGGTGCGCAAGGAGGTAATGGTCTCCTTGTCGGTGAGTGAGGTGGGTAAGTAAAAGTTGCAGGAGATAAACCGTGCATTTTTTCCTATACTGAGTTTGCATTCCTTGCGTATGTATGTTTGTGTACCCCTCAATTCATTTGGTCACTGTAATTAGCCTTTCCGACAGAGCGATAATGTAACGAAGTAATCACGTAATCGACTGAGACTAATTTTCCCACTCAGTTATTGAAGCCGCTTTCGACAGCAACAACTTCTGCGACGGTGGCTCTAGTGGCATCGAGTGCAATGAGACCGGTCACACGAGTCCGCAGCAGCAAAATACCGTCAGTGAGATTCAACTGCGACGGTCATAATCGTGAGACCTCTGTAGTATAGCGTGGGATTCTGTGTTATTGTGTGATCGCGAACCCCTTCCCACTGACATCATACAAATATCTCATTTCCTTAAGTATGCGAGCTGGTTGAGCTGTGTAAAAAAATATTACTCCCTCATGTTCTGTAATAACAAAAAACGCATAGTGAAAGACCAAGATTTCCATTGCCATATATAAAAAACTTCAACATTTCGTCTAATTGAGAAAGTGAGGTACATTTGTGAAGACAATGCGAAGAGGCTTACAATTCCACGAAACACCAAATCACACACTTCAGTAGAAACAAAACCGCCGGACGGGCCGGAGCCTCATACTGAAAACTGACACTGCGACACTGTGTGGATTTTTAATCACCAATATATTTTGCATCCTTCTCAGGACTTTATCCTATTGATTCAAACGCCGCCCATCCTTGGCATCATTCATGTACGGGTATGTTTTGAATTTATTCTATGGAAATGGCTCTCCATATTAGTTTACATGTCATTTTTTTGTGTGCCATGCAACTTTATTTTTTAATTTAATGGTGTAACATACGACGCCATAGGAGCATCACACAGCACGTATTTTATAATATATGTTTTCTTAGTTCTATAGTTATATGTCTTATAAAATATTCAATGCTTACAAGTCAAACACCACAACAGCAGAACTGCAAAGCAGAATAAGTATAAAAACGCCGCCTCATTCTCGTTTCCTTGACATGAGGGCACAGTGTACCCGCTACACCGCTCAGTCCCTCATGAGTGAAAGCGTCTGTATACAAGTATATGTGTACCATATAAAGTATATGATGAAGCTTACACTGACGTGGGTTACTTTTTTGTGAGCATATCGCACGTTTATTCCCTGGGTTTCATTTATCTTTGCATGCTATATAGATGGTTACAACTATTTATATGGCTTTATAGTAGAAAATATTTGTATTGTGAATATTATAATACATAAAAACGATTTATAGACATTGTGTGCGAGAATATGAACATGTGTACTTAGTAGCAAATGTACCTTGACATAAACCAATAGAATGGAAAATAGATAAGTTCACAGCAATTTGTGTCACCCAGCGGGAAATTGTCCACGTGGTTTCTGGACTGTACGCCACGGAGGGGTTTCGAACGCTTTTATTATCGACCCTTCTATAAGCAGGCCTCCCCACATGGGTTCATTTGCTATTAAGAAAGAACACTCGTATATTTAAAGACACTCGATCCTGCTTATAGGGCTGATTCCTTGCCATTAAGAAAGAACACTCGCACATTTAAAGACACTCGATCCTGCTTTTATGGCTGACTCCTTGCGAGACAACCCTGAGAGGAGGAGACCAAAGGGACGGCCACGTAGCGCAAGGTTGGGTCAAGTTGATCGATCCTGCCGGGAGAGGCTCAGAATGGGAAGGGTAACTGTGTGGGGACTCGGTCGTAGGGATTGGTGATGGGTGGAGTTCTCGGGTGAGTGAAGCAACGCACCCGACAGTTAGTTATAATAGGATTGACACTGATATACAACTAACATTCTTGACTTGATTTTTTCTCTTCTCCGCCGATCCATTTTGTTTCTTTCTATAGTCTTTTGCCATCTCATGCGTTTTTTTTTGTGCTCATAGGAAAGCAAAATTACATATTCTAACAGGCGCCTAATATGAATGTAAGTACCATGCAACTTTCCCCTTCTCTGCTTGCAGCCTTCTTATCCATTCATGGAATTTCCTCCTCTGCTCAGTATTAATCGTACCAATGTTTTCAGTGTTCGTATGTAGGCAACCTTATATTAAATTATTTTAACTCCTTTATAATACCATATTGCAGAAAATGTACAACTCGTAGCGTATACAAATGTAGTTCTCGCTTCTGTACGCATCTCTCTGCCCTCCAACACGTTACAAAGGTGGGGCGCAACCGTGCAAGAGAGAGGTGTGAAGTGGGGACCTATACCTTCCGTATTTTATAGGTGTGTTATCAATGGAAATCAAGTGTCAGAGATCCATATTCTTTCTTCGCTGAGTGTCAAACTAAATTCAGCAAGAGTACGTACTAGTATTGTGCTAAAAGATAAAGAGGAGGATGAGAAGGAGAAGGGCATGATAGAGTCGTAGTTGTAAATGGAATAGGAGGAGACGGAAAAGTAGCTATTTCTTTAATATGACTTTTTTGTTAATCCAGGTACATGTGTTAGTGTTGTGTGTTAGTGTGTGTGTGTGTGTGTGTGTGTGTGTGTGTGTGTGTGTGTGTGTGTGTGTGTGTTTAAGCCAATAACGACACCAGAGTTCTGTATATTTTAGTGACTATATAAAGATTTTACTGAAGTGCTGCATGTGGACTACAAATTGGAAATGTTGTTATATTAACGAAACTAACATTCTTAATTAACTTCCGATTTATGTATGATGTTTTGGTTTTATGTAAATTTGTGGTCAATAAATATCTATCTATCTGTCTCCATCTGTGTGTGTGTGTGTGTGTGTGTGTGTGTGTGTGTGTGTTCTCGCTACACCTACAAGACAAATATTTTTCTCCGTAAGTGTTATTATTTTCCTGTTATTGCTCCTGTCCAAGAAAAGTGGTGCGTGGACCATTATCTTCAATTTCCATGATAATACGCCTCATTTATTCTCAATTAGGCTATATATTACGAAACGGCTTTTACGCGCATAGCAAGAAGGATAATGGCAGAATGTCGTAACTGCATAAGAGTGGCGAGGAAAGAGGAGGGGAAAAGGTGAAAGGGGTGTGCAGGGAAAGGGGTGAGTGCACGGGAGAGGTGTGCAGGGGATGGGGGGGCATGGGATAGGTGTATAGGGAGTGGGGAAGCATAAGAAAGGTATGTAGTAGATGGGGTACATGGGAGAGATGTGTAAGGTATTGGGGGCATGGGAGAGGTGTATAGGGGGTGGGGAAGCATAAGAAAGGTATGTAGTAGATGGGGTACATGGGAGAGATGTGCAAGGTATAGGGGGCATGGGAGAGGCGTGTAGAGAATGGGAACGAATGGGAGAGGTGCGTAGAGGATGGGAGGGGATATGGGAGAGGTGTGTAGAGGATGGGAACGAATGGGAGAGGTGTGTGGGGGATGGGAGGGGACATGGGAGAGGTGTGTAGAGGATGGGGACGAATGGAAAAAGTGCGCAGGGGATGGGGGGAATGGGAGGGGACATGGGAGAGATGCGTAGGGGATGTGGGGGGCATGGAAGAGGTGTGCAGGGGAGGGGTGGGGGGACATGACATGAGTATAGGAAATAGGGGTGCATAATAAGTGTGCGGACATAGGCTGGACGGTAGCTACAGGCAATACAGGGAATATACAACAAACGCTTGAAAATAAATAAAGACATTCAGGTGAGTATTTAGAAGGCAGATGCAAACAAATAGAAAACGTGAGAATCATAGGTGTATAAGTGAGGCAGGTATAGGAAGACGGGAGTAACAATTTTAGACGCAATAAACAAATATCATAACCATTCTTACCTTTCTATTCGCCGTCCATCCCTCACCGTTCGTCCTCGTCATTTCATCATTTTCTTTTTCGACAGGTCTCCTTCGCGCCTCACGCTCCACGTCTGAAAAATTGAACCTGATATTAGCTACTAAGTCTTTTTCTCCTGTTATTTGTTACATTTCCTTTTCTTAGACAATAATTTCCGATTTTAGCTATTATATTTACGTTTTAAAAGATGGTTAGGTAAACAAGTTATTGAAATTCTATCCTTCTCTGTTTTAAGAACATGAGAACATTAAAGCATATGGAGACGGCATGAGACCGGCAGACCTATAAAGAGCACCTCCTGCTATCCTATTCCAACCTATCGACACTTCATGAAATGGTTTACTTTATTCTTGAAGGTTTCTATTGTACTGGCACATGACTGCAAAATTTGTCCCAGTCATAAACCACCATTACTAATATAATGTTTGTCCATGTCTCGTTGAATAAACATTTGCCTGCACCATGACGGGTTGGGCCGACCACCCGGTCCAACCATGAAAGTCTACCGGCGCTATACTCCAGGACGTAAAAAAAAACCATTCAAAATACTTTGCTTCCTGACAATGGGCTGTCATTAAATGCTATTTCTGCTCCCAATCGTACAATGTCAAGTTCGTCCTGCATTACACTAGCGCCGTGATCAGATTCAATTCGTCTGCCGACCTTCGAATCATTCGCAAATTTCCAAGCTTCGCGGTTCAAATCATCAATATAAATGATAAAAAAGCAATGGACATAATACTGAGTCCCGTGGCACCGCACTCGTCGCACAGTATTTATTTTATCACTGCTTTGAATTATTTGCTACTACGGTTAAAGCTCGTCCTGTACCAGTTCAACAATTATCATCTATTCCATGACGCTAACTTCATAAATGAAATCATATACATTATGAGTGTATGCCATCACACACAACACACGAGATTAAAAGTTCTGCAACAAATTCATTATTACTGAAATTCTCACATTGCTTTAGTGCTGCTTTGGCCCAGAAAACTGCATGCTGGAAATCGCTTTAAAGTAGTAATAGATTTCCAATATAAACGGGTAGCTAATAATGTCAATAACAGGCTTAAAAATAATTTCAAGAACACACCTCATATTCAGTGTCTTGGTGTTGGAGAAACCGTTTCAGTTTTGTAATGAGGAAACTAGAGTCTACCTTCAACGGAAACTCAGGAATGCTGTCAAATATTTTATAGATAATCGTTAATAACAAGATGGCACTGTTACACGCAGGAAGTCACGGGGATGCGGGGAATATAAATCTTACAAATCAATGGCCGTGTTACACCAACGGAAAACGGACTGGAAGGTTCGATATCTTGAATATTATCGAATCCCTCGGAGTAGAGGATAATTTATGTAAATGTATGTTATGGGTTTAGATGATAAAGTGTTTGTAATCATCACTGATCACTGTTACTCTATTATTAAGTGAGTATGAATATTATAATATAGAAAAACAAGTATGAAGTCAATATCAATATTAGAATATAGAAAACAAGGAGTTGCCGTGTCACGTACCACTTGTAATATCGGCACCACAGCATGAATGAACCTTTACGGGCGGCAGTGTGCCATCAGACTCGAAGCTCGAAGCCTTAGCTCCAGGAGATATATATATATATATATATATATATATATATATATATATATATATATATATATATATATATATATATATATATATATATATATATATATATATAGATCAACGACCCTAAATTACGATGGAGTAAGCTATAGCTTTGCTTACGGTCATATGGTGGGTAATACCTCAATTAATGGCGATCAAGATAAATTACTTGACCCGTTGTTTCATCCAGTTCGAAGGACCATCCTTATGATACCTTTCTTACGTCACTGCCCAAGTCACCCTTCGCACGACGAAGATACTACAAATATCAACGTGATATAATCATGAGCCCGAGTAGTGATACGACCATTACCACCCCGGGGCATGATTATATCATTATATTGTTTGTAGTATCTTCAACGCATGAATGATCCTGGTTAGGGTTGTAAAATTCCCGGGAATTTTGACAGGGAGACTGTCCATAGGAATTTTGGTAATTTTCAGGAATATTCGGGAATTTTCGGAAAATTTCGAGAATAATGAGAAAAAAAATACAAGTTTTCCTATGGCGCCTTTATTTTTTTTTTTATTTTTTTTTTATTGAGGCTGAGGTTACTGCTGCCTCTTTCAACTTCAGTTTTAGGGGGCTGTTGATGGACGTCCCTCAGCCCGTTGGCGGCGCAGCAAAAAATCAGAATCCTCTGACTCATTAATAAGCTTATCGACTTAGTCCCTGAGAGCCTCATTGAATTCGTTTAAAAGATTCGTGGACATATTTCCCCTGTGGCGACTAATTTTTCTTTAACCAATTAATCTCATCTGACAACTTACCCCACACACACACAAAAAAAAAATCCTCACCGTTTCATTATTACCACCTCAATACCACTGAATCCTTTCAAGATTGATCGCAAGATTTTTCTGTTTTAGACCGTATCTGGTAGGGGAGGTGTATTTTGTCTCCACAACTCCGTCTGTCTGTATATGAACAATACAAGGATGGTTGCTCGCGGCTACCAAAATCAGCGGCAAATTTGTGCGTGTTCTGGGAATGGTACAATTAGGTTAAAGTCAAGTTGAGGTGTGGGAATGGCTGGGCGCTGAGGTCACGCTGTTGGCTAACTTGTGTGTGCTGCTGCCTCGCCTCGGCCGCGCTGTTGTGTCGCCCTGCAGCATCAGCACCAGCACCAGCACCACCGTCACTACCACTATCACCACAACCACCAGCTAGCACCACAACAACCACCATCAGCCAGCACCATCACCGTCTACACTATCACTAGTCAGCAGCAGCACCACCACCACCATCAAGTACCACCACCACCACAATCTCATCATCATCACTACCACCACCACCAACAGCCAACACCACCATCACAACCACCACCACCAAGTACCACTACCACCACAACCCCATCATAAGCACTACCACCACCACCAACAGCCAACACCACCATCACGCCATCATCACCACCACCACCACCACCAAGTACCACTACCAGAACCCTATCATCATCACCACCACAACCCCCTCATCACCACTGCCACCACCACCAACAGCCAACACCACCACCACGCCATCACCACCACCACCACCAACAACAACAACAACACCATCAACACCAACACCATCATTTAATCGCCGCAATGTCTACCCGCTGACCTCGCCGCTGAAAACACTACGACGCTAACGCTATTAACACGATCCCATGTTGAAAGAGCTGAGGTCGGTGTGTTGCTAAAGACTTCCACGTAAAGTCTTTAAAATAAATGTTTTCTCCCACGACGCCGCGATAAATGAATATAAAGGAAAATGTTTATCATGGAGCAGCTTCCCTTTGTGCGTTGCTTTTTTTTATTTTCTGGATGAACTGGTCATCACAGAGTCGTAATAAAAGTGCAATTGCTGTTATTATAAAACTAGTTGCTTTATTTCTTTATTTTATTTTTCCATTGTGTAATCACTATGTTATTTTTATCAAGAAATATATAATACAACATCATATTTTATTTACACCAGCGTGCCTTATATTAAAGTTTGAGCAAAAAACATGATATAACACAGTTGCGAGAAAGAAAAATAAATAATAAAATCATACATTTGATATAATTTAAAACCCGACACTGCATCGAGGGAAAGGGATCAGGTCTGCCCAGGTCTGATATCCTTCCCATCTTTATTTTTTCTAGGTCGTGTAAAGGTGTTGCGCAAGTTTGAATAAACCGAACGGACGTGTGAGGAAAAGGCCGCAATTGTTTCAAGTGACCTTGGGACCAAAGCATGGTGCCGCCCAGCAGAGAGGGAAAGGGAGAGAGGGAGGGTAAGAGTACAAGGGAAGAGGAGGGAGATGGGGATACAACAAGGGAGGAAGGCCGGGGTAGGAGGAGGTAAGCCAGTGAAGATGAGTGGATGGGGGGAGGGAGACATGAAGGGATGGAGGGAGAGACAGGGAGGGGCGGAAGGGATAGGGGAAAGACGAGCCAGGAGAAGGGTGGCTTAGGATCCAAGTGGAGCGGCGTGGGCGGTGTGTCGAGAATGCAGGGGCAGGGAGTGGAGATGAAGGAGGTGGTGGAGGTGGTGGTGGTAGCAAGATAATAGTGTTACTGGTGGGCTCCCTGGCTCTGATCCGATAAGATCCCAATGGACACAGATCCCACGGCATTTGAGGTGCAGGAGCGGAACACCTGCAATCAATACACTGCAGCAACACCAAAGCGGCGATTCTTTTTTTTTTACGATTAAGAAGCTGCAGTCCGTATCACCGACATCAAGTTTCTATGAAATATAAAATAAAATTGATATAATGTTAAGCTATCAGTAAATTATATATTTAAATAAGCTCAACTATAATTTCAATTGATATAATAAAAAAAATCGTACGCATTTTTTTCTTTACGAGTCTTCGTGACGAATGCTTCATCTGGTAGTCATATTGTTTCCTATTACGGAAAGGGAGACTTAATTAGTTATTACAAAACTGTCAGAACTCCTCTCCTTGGAGTTAGAATGATCACATACAAAATTATCTCCGTATAAAAAAAAAATGAAAGGAATCATGACATCTTATAGTGGCGCTCAGCATTTATCAATAATTAGTATATTTCAAGTATTTTCACCTACTCTAATACAGCGGGGCGCGGACAAAAACTCACCGGATAAAAATTGATAGGACATAATCTCTCCGAACAGAAACGCACCAGACAGAATCTCACAGATTAAATGCAAAGGTGACAAAAAAAATCACCGAGTTTTTGGTTAGTTTTTTGTTTTATTTCGGCAAGTTTTTTTTATTCCTTCGCATTTAATCGGTGAGTTCATGTCCGGTGGGTTTATGTCTGGTGAATTTATGTCCGGTGAATTTATGACAATAGATAAAACTTTAAACAACTTGCTACCACCTAAATGTCTGACAGCCCAGTCCAGTCCCAGGACCTCCAGCTAAGGAACCGACTACATGAAATCATCCGAGCCTGTGTCCCACAACTCAACCTAAGAGACGTCTCCAAAACTAGTAGGGTTATCAAAACATTCTTCCACACAAAAGACAAATTACTTACAAGTTTGGAGTTTTCTGGTATTTACAGACACACGAATAACAGCTGCCAGGCCTCATATATTGATAAAAATAAACGACACCTAAAAACACGCATCCACGAATATATGTGAACTTTACACCGAGCTGGCCTCCGAACCATCAAGTCCCCTTTCAGCGACATTCGAGATCACGCCCACACGCACGACCACCCACTGAAACGCATCCCTTCACAATCCTCGATCGGGCCTAACGTAGAGCTCCCAGCCATGGAGACATTACACACACCTACACAAGTCCAAAGTTTGGGACAAATCCATGTCAGTCGTGTTATTATGTCTGACTTTAAAGGTAAAATATTTCGATATCATTAATGAAACCATTTACTTGACTCCTAGTGTTTTATAAGTCACATTTTTTTAGTCATTTTAATGTTTGTAGATGAGTCTATTTCATCAACATTGTCAGTTGTCCGTTAGTCATCATAGGGCTTTTGTTTTATTTTGTTATCTCGTATTTTTAATGTTTTTACCAGTACCTTCCTTATTGTATTTTATTGTTACATTGACACATATTTTTATAAGTCTGATGAGGCAACAAGGAAGTTGCGAAACGTTATAGTAAAGGATCCCACAGAGAGCGAAGATGTTTTCCCAGTGCTGTGTTCCTCTTCAAATATATCTAGTTCGGCTCGATATTATATCAATATACTGGTAAGGTTAGAACACTCAAATATATACTATTAATTCACCCAGGTAGTTTATGGCTCATAAATGTATAAATATCGCTTTGAAAATGAGATATCGGCGCCTATAAATTGTGCATGTATCACTAACCGATTATCATATGAACGACATGGGAAAATTTATTGATATATTATACGGTGTATTTCTTAACAGAAACAGAGAAAAATACATTGATAAAAATAGGAAACTGAAACCATCAAAACAAGTCTTTTCGTTGACCAAGCAAGTCTCCCTAAAAAAAAAAAAGATCCGTCCCCTCAGGAGTACCGCAACCAAAACTACAGGCAGGGTTAGGGAATGTTCTTCGATCTCCAGTAGTGCAGCAGTGAAATGCGTCCACGGGATAATTTATAATTTACTGCAGTAGGGAATGTGGTGGTGATGAGCAGCGTGTTAATACAGGCGGACTGAAGGAAATATGAAGGCGCGTGCATCAGCCGGAGGATTTTCTTGAGCACTTGGTTCAAAAATATTTTTTTACGGTGAGTGGAGCGGTTGGCCATGATGGACTTGCCGGTCGAAGAGTTGAAAATATTAAAAGTCGTCAAATCACACAAAATGTATAGACGTTTTACCAAAAGCAAAAACATAATGAAAGATGACGAGAGTCGCTCCAGACTTCCTCAACTTCATCGGCCTAACTCGAGTTAGTTTAAGCGATTGCCTGCTCATTGCCGTGGATTGTCGAGATCGAATAAATTAACTTGAGATGCATGAATCATCAATAATGTTGACACTGAGTCTGAGTAGTCCGCCATGATTTTATCTACAGCAAAGAGTTCTGAGGAGGAGACCGTTGCATGGTTATACATCTGATACTTTAAGGAAAATATAAAGTAGAACCGACAAAAATTAGGCAATCTCCTTTCGACTTGTATTCGTTCAGGTTCATGAAAATTTAGTCTCGCCATGTCACACCAATGGCTTTGTCAAGAAACACACCTGCGTTTAATTGTTCCTTGGCAAAAGCCTACCAGATGCAATTATTCAAATTCAGTAAATAATGGATTGTGATTCGGTAATTTCGAATGTCACTGTTGATCATTTAACATTTTTAAAATATCATGCAGCATATTTTCCATTCGTTCCATGATCTTTCAAAGACGCTCAGTTGCTGCAGTAAGTCGAAACGAAATTGGGTCACTAAGTCAACCAAAAACTTGTCGGGGGATTGGAGGGTGGCGCTCGGCCATGCGGAACACGTTTCCCCCTCATCGGAGGATTTCATGAAAGGGATGACCAAATGGAGGGCTTACTGGGTCGTCGGATCGACCTTTTAATGTGCAGGAGGAGGACAGGATTGTGCCAAACTGCCTAAATTTTACGCGCGATTTTCCCGTTTGCCATAATAATGGGTTGAAAAATTTAAAACTGATCTAAAGACAAACTAGTAAGTCGGAGGCAAAGTTAAAAATCTGGGGAAGGAGGGACACCTATATTTTCCAAGCTAAACTTAAGCCTGATGGGCTATGCAAATAAAACGTCGAACTGACAAGATTAACTGTTTCTCAGGCAGCAGACAGCCGCACGTCTGCTCCCAATCGAGGCTGGGGCATGACTGAGAGGAAATACAGTCAAGGAGTGATGGGCTGGGGCTGGGAGGAAAAGGGGAGAGATTGGAAATGTCATGATGCTTGAGGGGGGTTAAGAAGAGACAGGAAGTCGATAGAGAAGGTAGAGGAGTTGGGAGGGCAGGGGGGTAGGGGAGAGGGCATAAATAGGAAAATGGGCAGTATATATTTATAGGTAAGTAGTAAAATTTAAAGAGGGAAATAACATTGAGAGATAATGAATAGAATGGGGATAGGAAGGTGTTAATGGGGCGTGTAGAGATTTTTGGGAAGGGAAAATTTAATGGAGCGAAAGGCATTGAAGAAAGAGGTTAAGGGAAGAGAGGAGAATGTTAATATCCTTGAGAATGAAGAGGCTGGGAGAGTGCACATATAGAGGAGTCAATGCCCAACGCCTGAGAAAGGGAAGAACAGATGGGGGATGTAGAGGTAGATATGACAGAGGAAAATATAGATGGGTTTGGGGTGATGATTGGGGAGGAGATAACACAGAAATATAGGAGATAGAGGATGGAAAATGGGGTTGCTGGGAGGACAAGAGCGAGGCGAAAGTTTCCCCTTCTTGATCACAATATTATCTTAATCAATTTTTCTCCCTCCACGCACTCTTGGTTTTATTGCTGGGGTTCCTTGCTTACGCCGCTAACACACACACACACACACACACACACACACACGCACACGACTTTGCCTCACCGTCACCCCTTCCCGGCGTGCGTGTCTGCCACCACTTAACACTCGCCGCTCCACTGACTCCCTTCCGTCTGCCCCGCGTGTGGTACCGTAGTGAGGGAGGCTGGTAACTGCAGCGCAACACATTTACGACGTAGTATTCAGGGAGTAATGCTTCATAAAGATATAAATTCCTATAAACATTATTTTTCATTCATTATATTTTCTTAATAACACCAACTTTAGCATTCTTGCGTGTCTAAATCGACAAAGAAGCAGAGCCATCCTCGACATTACTGCTTCTGGCTTCCACGATGGTTGCTGATAATCCAGGAACTGTATGGCAATGAACGCCCAAGTCTAAGTGGCGACTGAATGTCAATAATCAAAGTGGATGAAAAAAAATTCGATATATTAATTTTATATTAATACCTCACTTGAAATCATTTGCATGTACCATAAATATTAATTAGATATCCTGATAAAAGCAAAAGTAATGATGAATGCAACATTCTTTGATTTTTTTTATTTGCATTAAAAAATAATAAATTAGTTTATCACAACCAGATTGAAAATTGATCAACATTTCAGCTTCAAACCACAACTTTCATATCAATCACCCGTAACGCGGAGTTTCAGAACCGCCATTAATCCGCGTCATGAGCTGACCATGTTTAAAACTTATTGTTCAATCAGTGCTGTGTAAATTTCCATAATTAAATTAATTAACAAGAATAAGCTGAAAAAACACCCGTGTTTCAACAGGTGTCATTTATGTTATCAATTACAATAATATAAAAACTATGAAAATTATAATCTTATTATTTAGTTTTATAATAATTGTTATAATTCTAAAACAAGTAAAAAGTAAAGTACTACTATTACTACTGCTACTACTACTACTACTACTACTACTACTACTACTACTAATAATAATAATAATAATAATAATAATAATAATAATAATAATAATAATAATAATAATACAATAATAATAGTAAAATCTAATATAATACCAGTGATACTATTACTAATATATATAATAAGGATATATAGAGGAAAATAAAGTGGAAAACTGAGGAAGAACAAGAACATGATAAAGAACATAAAAAGAGGAAAAAAAATAAAAATAAAAATAAAAGAAAAGAAGAAAAAGAAGAAAAAAAACGAAGAAAAAGAAGGTCTTGCCTGCTACTTTATTATCAAGTAAAGTATTACTGAAATATATTTTAAGCATCGCATTCATCAGTCACTGGAAATATCTGCATAGTTATATAATACACTTCATTCAATATGATTCCATTAATATTTGTGTTGCCGATGTTCTTGTGCCTGTTGCCGCTTTTTTTTCCCTACTTCTACGTACTACTGCCACCACTGCTGCCGTTCTAAATCTACCACTCCAACCACTACTACTCCCATTAGATTGTGTGTGTGTGTGTGTGTATGTGTGTGTGTGTGTGTGTGTGTGTGTGTGTGTGTGTGTGTGTGGCAAAATTACCACCAACGAGCACTTCATTATTTACATGCACACTGTGGGGCATGAATAAGCGCTCGAGGTACTGGGAGTTTGCGCTGAATGAGGCGACGGAGGGAGGGAGTGTGGGAGAGGGGGAGATAAGTGGAGCTGGGAAGAGGCAACGGAAGGAGGGAGGGAGATAAGCAAGGCAGGGAAGAGGCAACAAAGAGAAGGAGGAAGGGAGAGGGTGGTGAAATAAGGGGGGGTTAAGGGGGGGTGACGCTCGCTCGCTTACTGAAGCAGCTCATATATAAAGAGTGTAACAGTCTACTTGGATGATAGTTACGCCACACAGAAACAAGTATTATCCTAGGTGTATGTTTAAGATGCAGTGAGGAGGTATCGGAGGGAAGGGAGAGAGAAGGGTAGGGAGGCAGAAAAAAAGGGAAGGGAAGGATAGGAAGGTAGATAAAAAGGGAAGGGAAGGATAGGAAGGTAGATAAAAAGGGAAGGGAAGGATAGGAAGATAGATAAAAAGCGAAGGGAAGGATAGGAAGGTAGATAAAAAGGGAAGGGAAGGATAGGGAGGTAGATAAAAAGGGAAGGGAAGGATAGGAAGGTAGATAAAAAGGGAAGGGAAGGATAGGAAGGTAGATAAAAAGGGAAGGGAAGGATAGGAAGGTAGATAAAAAGGGAAGGGAAGGATAGGAAGGTAGATAAAAAGGGAAGGGAAGGATAGCAAGGTAGATAAAAAGGGAAGGGAAGGATAAGAAGGTAGATAAAAAGGGAAGGGAAGGATAAGAAGGTAGATAAAAAGGGAAGGGAAGGATAGCAAGGTAGATAAAAATGGTAGGTAAGTATAGTAAGGTATATAAAATGGGTAGGGAATGATTTGCAGGTATATAAAAAGGGAAGGGAAGGATAGGAAGGTAGATAAAAAGGGAAGGGAAGGATAAGAAGGTAGATAAAAAGGGAAGGGAAGGATAGCAAGGTAGATAAAAAGGGAAGGGAAGGATAAGAAGGTAGATAAAAAGGGAAGGGAAGGATAAGAAGGTAGATAAAAAGGGAAGGGAAGGATAGGGAGGTATATAAAAAGGGAAGGGAAGGATAGGGAGGTATATAAAAAGGGAAGGGAAGGATAGGAAGGTAGATAAAAAGGGAAGGGAAGGATAGCAAGGTAGATAAAAAGGGAAGGGAAGGATAGCAAGGTAGATAAAAAGGGAAGGGAAGGATAGCAAGGTAGATAAAAAGGGAAGGGAAGGATAAGAATGTAGATAAAAAGGGAAGGGAAGGATAAGAAGGTAGATAAAAATGGAAGGATAGGAAGGTAGATAAAAAGGGAAGGATTGGAAGGTAAATAAAAAGGGAAGGGAAGGATAGCACGGTAGATAAAAAGGGAAGGGAAGGATAGCAGGGTAGATAAAAAGGGAAGGGAAGGATAGGAAGGTAGATAAAAAGGGAAGGGAAGGATAGGGAGGTAGATAAAAAGGGAAGGGAAGGAGAGGAAGGCAGAAAAAGTAACAAAGGGAGAGGTGGAGGGGAGGAAGGAAACGGACACGAAATATGACCGTAGTGTGGGAACGGGAGCAGCAGAAGAAGCAGTAGGCTTAGGGCGAACAATAGACAGAACGACCTCACGGAAAAGAAACAAATCTGTGCCGAAGAATAGGAAGGAGCAACCGAAAATAAAGGAGGAGGAGGAGGAGGAGGAGGTTGAGAAAGTGGAGGAGGAGGAGGTTGAGGAGAAGGTTGAGAAAGAGGAGGAGGAGGTTGAGAAAGAGGAGGAGGAGGAGGAGAAGGTTGAGAAAGAGGAAGAGGAGGAGGAGGTTGAGAAAGAGGAAGGAGGAGGAGGAGGTTGAGAAAGAGGAAGGAGGAGGAGAAGGTTGAGAAAGAGGAAGAGGAGGAGAAGGTTGAGAAAGAGGAAGAGGAGGAGAAGGTTGAGAAAGAGGAAGAGGAGGAGGAGGTTGAGAAAGAGGAAGAGGAGGAGAAGGTTGAGAAAGAGGAAGAGGAGGAGGAGGTTGAGAAAGAGGAGGAGGAGGTTGAGAAAGAGGAGGAGGAGGAGGAGGTTAAAAAAGAGGAGGAGGAGGTTGAGAAAGTGGAGGAGGAGGAGGAGATGGTTGAGTAAGAGGAGGAGGTGGTTGAGAAAAAGGAAGAGGAGGAGAAGGTTGAGAAAGAGGAAGAGGAGGAGAAGGTTGAGAAAGAGGAGGAGGAGGTTGAGAAAGAGGAGGAGGAGGAGGAGAAGGTTGAGAAAGAGGAGGAGGAGAAGGTTGAGAAAGAGGAGGAGGAGGAGGAGGAGGAGGAGGTTGAGAAGGTTGAGAAAGAGGAGGAGGAGGAGGAAGAGGAGGAGGAGGAGGAGGTTGAGAAGGTTGAGAAAGAGGAGGAGGAGAAGGTTGAGAAAGAGGAGGAGGAGAAGGTTGAGAAAGAGGAGGAGGAGGAGGAGAAGGTTGAGAAAGAGGAAGAGGAGGAGGAGGTTGAGAAAGAGGAGGAGGAGGAGGTTAAAAAAGAGGAGGAGGAGGAGGTTAAGAAAGAGGAGGAGGAGGAGGTTAAGAAAGAGGAGGAGAAGGAGGAAGAGGAGGAGGAGGAGGAAGAGGAGGAGGAAAAGGAAGAGGAGGAGGAGGAGGAAGAGGAAGAGGAGGAGGAGGTTGAGAAAGAGAAGGCGGAGGAAGAGGAAGAAGAGGAGAAAGGGAAACAAAGGGGAAATGCAGGAATAGCAGGAAGGGAAGGAGCAAGGGAAAGGTCAGGAAGGAAGCAAGGAGGTGAGGGAGATAGTGTACCAGCGTAATCCCCGTGTTCTCTAAGACTGTACTTGCGAACATTTGCATAATTAACTATTTTGCATACGATCATGGCAGACGAATACCTATCCACTCCCCAGCCCAGCTCAGCCCTGCCGTGCCTTGCTGTGCCGTGTACCCTGCCTGTATTACATCTATCTGCGCACACATACAGTCTAAAGAATTTTCCCTGTACACACACACACACACACACACACACACACACACACACACACACAGACACACCAACGTTGCCAGATTGTTGTACTCTGCCTCTAATGTTTGCCGATTTCCGACCCCAAAACTGCTTTCATCACCCAAATAACTAAGTTCATATATGGTTATCGTTTAAATGGTTCATTATTGGTGCTTCTTGGCAAGTCATTGGCCAGAAACCGGTAAATACGCGGCTCTGAGTACGATAATCTGGCAACGGTGACTCACACACATACACACACACAGACATCACACAAGCACACACACACACACACACACACACACACACACACACACACACACACACATCCATGCACACACGCGCACCCACAGTCTCACACTTACCACTCGCCCCACTCACACACACTACTGACAACACCCAACATAGTCCAGTCACCACACACGTCATTTGTCATCACTGTTCACACACGAATTATTTAGTTAAATACACGTAGAGGAAGAAGAATGAAGAGGCTCACTATGCCCATCGAACTCCTGGATTCGTTGTTGATTATTATGCTCAAATTTCTGCTTGCATCATAAAACTCTCACCCTACCTCACACTGGATTACGTTTTACGACGCACATTCTCCCCAAAGTTATGATTTTTAAGAATAAATTGGCAGCCAGTCTCGAGTGGCCGCAGAGCGAGAGCAGCCGCAACATTCATCGAAGTACTGTATTGTGGCGAGGCCGTCAGCTAGATGGGAGAGAGTATAGGAAAAATAAATAAATAAATAAATAAAATAGACCAATGCAACTTAGGGGACAAGTGTAGCGAAGCCTCCCTTTGGGAATCTATCATTAATCGTCTGAGGGCAGTTGAATATTGAATTTTGTAACCTCCTTACGCGGGGCTTCCTTTCACTGACCCCTCACTTATCTTTTCACGGTTCTAGACTCAATGGGCGCTCCTCCTCAATTCCAGCCAGCAGTGCACTGAGAGCGGTCGCTATTGCCGCTTCGTAAGTAACCGTTCATGCTTGCATATACTCATTATAAAATAATCTGAAATTAAATTCGTATCATAATCGTCTCAATTTTCACTACACATAAATGTTTATAATGTTGCAGACATACCATTAAGGAAATGGAAGCAGGAACAGCAATATCGATGCAAGTAGGTATCCAAGAAATTCGCGTGCCTTCCGTCTCTCACCATTTCAAGACAACTGATGGGGGCAGCAGCAATGGCGAAGCGCCGCCTCGACTGTAACGTCATAATGGAACACTTGCTTCGAGACCCCGACCTTCAGATCGAGACGCGATGGTCGATCTCTGTGGTTCCCAAATATCTAGCAAATCAACTTCAATCAATCTTTACTACATTTCAGAATACACACACACACACACACACACACACACGCAGATCATTAAGAAGGGAATCAAGTGAAGGCTACTACAAAGCTTCGTCAAAATTGCTATAAATAGTTTCGGTGTGATGTACGGGCTTGCTTTCGGCCAGAGGCTACCAGTACAACCAGTACCTGGAGGAATGGTTGTTAAATGCAGGCACATATCATGCTCTGCATCCAACTTGTTTCTAATAATTTAATTATCTGCAGTGAAAGCAGTGCGTGAGACACTGGTTTCACACCCACGCTTTGTTGCATCGCAGGTTTCATCGCTCATCTCGTTGCATCAGGACACTCCTGCAGGAACTTTCACGAAAAGGTAAGTAGCGAATCTTCCCTTCGGATTTATCTAGCTTCTGTGCACTTATATTTCCTCCATTAGACGTAATGAATGATGCAGGCTATTCCATACTAAATAAAGTGGGCCCAAAATAAGAACAAAACAGATGCATATCAACAATTTCTAAGTTTGGAGGAAGACCGGTCTAAAACTACAAGTAACAAAAACTCTTATTTAAAAATTAAACTATAACAACTGATCACTTTATTCACATATTTACAGTAAGAGTGTGTTATGATATTTCTTACTATTTTATCTTGCGTTTGGCCGCTATCCATTGCTGTAAATAATTGTGGAAAAAATAATGAAATGATAAAGACAAAAATGTTGCCCTTGCGGCCCTTTTGAAAGTTGAAGGCAACGACAGAAGTTGCTCGCCTGGGATTTAGGCAACAGATTTTACGTTGTCCTGATGCAGCTTTTAACTGAAATTAAGGAAGTGTGTTTGGGAAACAAGGCTGAAACTTTTGATGACAAACGAGTTATTTAATCCTTGCCTCGACTTAAATAAAAATGAAAAATGAAAGTGTTTAACTTTTTAAGTGAATAATGCATGAGGAGAGACAAGAGAATGTTGCCGAGAACAATACCTACCTGTATATCTATCTATCTATTTATCTATTAATCCATTTATCTATCTATCTATATACATTTAACAAAGACAACGACAAAGACGGAGCCAGTGGTGCAAACTACAACACAAACAACAATAACAACAGAGTAAACTCTCTCTCTCTCTCTCTCTCTCTCTCTCTCTCTCGTAGCATCGCCCCGATCAATCGTATCTATCGACGAAATAGGCAATATGGTCAGATCCCTAATTTTGCTATGTTGTATTATTTTTTTCTCTTCCGATACAACGACGACAAGTGAACACATCGATGACTGTTGATATATCCGAGGTGATAACTGTAACACGTTTGACAATGATGCCTCGTCCAGCGGAGAGGTGATAACACCGACGCCGATGGTAACTATGATGATGCCAAGGGTGACGACATGAGAGGTAACATCAGCCACGGCGAAAATAGCGAGCAAGGAGGACAGTGAGGTCATTATATGCGACGTCGATAATATACATAATGGCGGCAATATCAGGAAGAATAATGAGAGGAGAGAAGAAAACAGCGAAAACAGCGAGCAAGGAGAACAGTGAGGTCATTATATGCGACGCCGATAATAAACATAATAGGGACAAGAACAGGAAGAATAATGAGAGGAGAGAAGAAAACGTTAAAAGTGCCATTATAGAACATCACATCGACGTCAGGGAAACGAGGGTGACCGCGTGACGCCATAAACGACTCGATGCTAACAACAACCGAGACGTCAAAGGAGGCAAAGAAAATTATTAAAAAAAATGAAGAAAAGAATGCTCAGAAAAAACTCACCTCTCAAAGAAACGTATTAAAGAAAGAGTAAAAAAAAACACGACAAAACGACAACACGCACAAACAGGCAGACAGACAGACATTAAAGAATCGAGAGAAAATGCGAGGAAAAAGCAGTAAAAAAATAAGCGTGCAGAGGAAGGAAACACGATTAACCCGTGAGCAAAAAAACATAGACGAGGATAAATGGAAGATGAAACGCTCTCTCTCTCTCTCTCTCTCTCTCTCTCAGCCTTGACCAATATACAGGCGTCAACACGAACACACTTTACCTGATACTCACACACACACACACACACACACACACACACACACACACACACGCCATCACTTCCTCTGTCCATATTCCTAAAAAAAAAAGAGAATGAAACTGACAAATGCTTCGTCCCACTAAAAAATTCCAGTGACACACACACACACACACACACACACACACACACAGAGAGAGAGAGAGAGAGAGAATCATTAAGGAAAGATGAAGGACGTGCCGGTATATATGTAGGTAGTTTCGCAGTAATATTATTGTCGTGTAACGTGTGTGTAATGATTCTAAGTGCTCCTGTGTGTGTGTGTGTATGTGTGTGTGTGTGTGTGTGTGTGTGTGTGTGTGTGTCACCAAATGACTATAATCTCCTTGGTTGCCACAGAGGGCCATTGGGTCGTATTA
Organism: Eriocheir sinensis; assembly: GCF_024679095.1. NCBI lineage: Eukaryota > Metazoa > Arthropoda > Malacostraca > Decapoda > Varunidae > Eriocheir > Eriocheir sinensis. The sequence continues at coordinate 6,736,197 of NC_066553.1, forward strand.
TAAGACATTTCGAAGCCCAAGAACACAGATTTGACAAAGGTTTCGTAGGTGTTGTGGGCATTTCCAGGAGTAGTTGTATGACCCTGGTGGTAGTGTGACCCTTCCTCTGCGCCGTGAACCTGAAGAAACACTCATTAGAACCTGATTGACCCCCTCTTTGACCTTTAGATATAGATGATGTCAGAAGCGAAACCGTCTTATGATACCGACCAAAATGTTTCTTCTTGACTGGAGGTAGTGGTGATCAGCAACGGTCGTGGTGGGAGTGCTGGGGGTGGTGAAACACGGTACCGTTTAACAACAGCAATAACAACAATAATAAAAACAACAACAACGACAAAAACAAAACAAAATGATCATTCGGAGACTACAGACCTCTGCAATGGACAATTATTGCGCTGGGCCCACTCCCGATTAGAAAATTGTCCCGGGAGTCGGATCCAGTCATAATTATACTGACAGATTCCTTGGGCCGTGGCAGTCTACATCTTTCCGCTAGATTTCATGAAAACTATTTTTTTTCCCTCGCGTTCGAAATCAGTTTATTTTTTGTTATTTTATCGTGAAGGGACACCGGACCTTAGCAAACACTTGTGGTACAATTGGCAGGACTTATGGTCTGGGCTGGCCAATCTTCCAGTTTCTCCAGCTATACCCTAACAGCACCTACAACCTCACCTCCAAGCTGGAAGTAAAAACAACAAAAACACATATAACAAAAATAACAGAAAACAAATGATTGGTGATGGCTTTTATTTATGGCCTTGACAGGGGAAAAGTTTTTATGAATGCTTCAGCAAGACAGAGTGCCTTTCACACACACACACACACACACACACACACACACACACACACACACACACAGATAAAAAAAAGTCGATACATTTATTATAAAGAAAGATACATGTAGTACATCATTTAACAAAACAAAGACACGTTTCTAATGAACGAGGTTTATAAAATACCATTATCCTATTATTTTGAGATGGAGGAGGAGAAAGAGGAATAGGAGGGGGAGGAGGAGGAGGGTGTGTGAGTGTATTTATCTTTTCCGATACATGTATTTTTGTTATTTTTTTCTACAATCCCTTCAATCTTTCTTGTAAATGGTAGGTCGGGGCGGTGGCGGAGCATGGGTTAGGTGGACGGGGCTCGGTTATGGGAGCGGGGCGCGAAGGTGCAGGAAAGGAATTAATGGGAGAATGAGAGATGGACCGGGGAAGAGAGGGAGGGAGGAGGGACGGCGGTGCAGGCTTGGGCATGGGACCAGTGGGTAGGATACACTGGGGGAGAGGCAGGGAGGGCAAGGGAAGGAAGGGATATTTACTGCACCATTAGCGAGGGAGACTGGTAAAAAGTGCTGTGAATGATACAAAAACGAGCCGCGTTAGAGAAGCTGTCTTAACGAAAAGTAATGGTGTGCTGGACTCCTAACTCGCGGGCCGGAATGGCGGGGAGGAAAAAAATAATATAAAGTTATCTCGACTGATGTCCTTCCTCTTAGTGTCAGGACCCGCGGAGAAGGGTTTTGGGGGTGAGAAAAGAGGCTGTGTGCTGGTAGTGTGGGTCATCATCACCATCATCATCATATTATTTTGTCTGTCTGTCTGTCTGTCTGTCTGTCTGTCTGTCTGTCTGTCTCTCTCTCTCTCTCTCTCTAACGCAGCACCTCCCCGATCAATCTTATGTCTCGACGAAATTATAAATCCCACCGCGAGGCAACACTTGTAATGCTGTGTTTACCTCCTTGTGTCTCCCGCATCCAGCCGTGACTCCCGCTCCTCGTGTCCGGGTGCACTAAGTCGCAGCACTCATTGTTTGCACACACACTGCATGCAAGGGTGCGCCGCGAGAAGGAATCAGGCTGGCAGGGACCTGGGTTATTCATGACATTGATGATGCACCACTCACAAAAAAGCAAACATACAACACACTTTCCCCTCACGCTCAATTTTTCTCTCTCTCTCTCTCTCTCTCTCTCTCTCTCTCTCTCTCTCTCTCTCTCTCTCTCTCTCTCTCTCTCTCTCTCTCTCTCTCTCTCTCTCTCTCTCTCTCTCTCTCTCTCTCCTTCTTCCTCAAACATACGTAGACTTGCACAAATACACACTGAACGCTCTTCTTCCCCGTAGGCAGGCCAGGCAGGGTCACTGCTCGCGTATCAGTGGTCGGGGCCAAACAGTGTCGTTTAGGTGGTGTGCAAAAGGATGAGTAAATTCATTCCATTCGTTTTCCCATTTATTCCGCCTAACGATCCTATTTTTCCATGCCAGTGAGCCATCAACAGCCTCACCTCACTCAACGACATGCCACTCTCCTTTCCCCTGGACCGTCGCTGCTTCCCAGCCTTACCTGCTAACTTGGCGCGTACATTATCTCCCCTAATACTGCCTCTTCCAGCTTGCCAAATCTTACCCTACCACGCAAGCACATTGTTTATCTACTCGTTGTATGCATGTTTTTTTGTGTCCGACATCTCAGAATCTCCTCATAATAATGTCCATATAACTAACAACAACAAAAACAAAAACAACAACACGTACAACAATAACGACGACGTCGACAAAAATATGATGAGCCAAGGTCTCCTACAACCTAACCTCCTACACTTAATTGTTTTGTGTGTTTTCATAGACATCCAAAACCATAAGGCGGATGAAGAGGAAGCCGGAGAGCATCCTGAAGAAGAGGGAGTAAAACAACTTCAATATAAAGGTGACAACTCACAGCCCTCTGGTCAAGGCCGCCAGTAACTTAGTCCTCTCACGCACACAATGTATCATCCCTTTAACAACTACTATTTAAGGGAACTTCCTAGATGTGCGCATCCGTAGAGCGGGAACCAGACTGCGGCAGCTGGCGGGCGTGTTCCCCCTCGCCGATGGTTGACTCATTCCCTCATCGAGACCACAATGGGCAAAGTTCAGGCCGTTACACAAAGTTCCGTGGAAGGTGGAAGGCGTGCTCGAGGCAAGCATGTTTGCGGGAGCTTCTGTGTGTGTGTGTGTGTGTTCAGGGCAGGTGGGGAGTGGGGTGCGAAGTCTTCTCAATCACACACACACACACACACACACACACACACACACACACACACACGCGCGCGCGCATCATTCACTATCGATCTATCTATATGTCTATCTATCTATTTATCAATATTTCTATCTGTATGAATGTACTAACAGGCTGGAGACGACCAACAGGCCCCATCACGATAGCTTACTGGCGCTGTAGGCTAGGCGTTAAAAAAAAAAGAAAAGAGGACATTCATGATAGAGCCCGAGGCTGGAAAAGGGAGGGTATCAAAGACATTTCGAACCATTGCTGTAAAACCACATGAGCTCGTGGCTTTGATAAATTGAAAAGACGAAGGGGAGGGCGGAAGAGAGAGAGAGAGAGAGAGAGAGAGAGAGAGAGAGAGAGAGAGTAATTCATAAATATAATTCGTCAGTATTCTGAAACAAACAGACAGACGCACAGAAAGCGACAAGCTGATGCATTCAAAAACACTCGCCAGTCGAACATTTTGCCAAACCGAAAAAAAAAAAAACCGTGACGATATTTATGCGAGTTAGGACAAGCGAAATATACAAACTCAGGAAGCAAAAAGATTTCAACGCTGCATGCATCCCAGGCGAGTAAACAAGGCTGTCAAACGAACTTGCGAGACAGAAAGAAAACAAGAGTGGAGAGTAAATAAGAAGCGGTCGCCTCCTCCAACGTGTGCACAACAACGGGGAATCACTGGGGAGGGAGAGCTGGCAGCAGCTGCCTGCCCTATAAAGAAACATTTGCATCCTATTTCAAGTTGTGGGTAACTTAGTTTTTGTTTCTTCGTCTCTCTCTCTCTCTCTCTCTCTCTCTCTCTCTCTCTCTCTCTCTCTCTCTCCAGATAATTATATATGAACATGAGTGTGTGTTTGCTTGTGTGTGTGCGACTCAATTCACTCATGGTCTGGTTACGTGCTTGACTCCCTCTCGGAGTGCTTTTGATCTCGCCAGATGATCTGTGACTACAGTTTGGACTTCACATACCACCCCTCCTCATCCATATCACTTCCCTTAAGGTGGGAGGACAACCGCTTCCTGTCAACGGAGAAAAAAAAATCGGCCGCGCGTGTGTGTGTGTGTGTGTGTGTGTGTGTGTGTGTGTGTGTGTTTACAACAAAGGAGACAGCTCAAGGGCACGAAAAAAGGAAACAATAATAATAAAAAAGCCCGCTACTCGATACATGCCACCAGAAAACACTTGTCTGTGTGTGTGTGTGTGTGTGTGTGTGTGTGTGTGTGTGTGTGTGTGTGTGTGTGTGTGTGTGTGTGTGTGTGTGTGTGTGTGTGTGTGTGTGTGTGTGTGTGTGCCATCGTTGGGGAGTACATTTTGCAAGAGGATTACCTTCGCATGGCCACTGGTTACCACCGCAGACTCCCTGGAGCGAGCCTTCACAACCATTACCTCGGCTGGTTCACATGTTGCAGCAAACGCATCGTTGACATAACCTTGGCAGCCTCCATTCAACATTGTATGCAGATGCACATCGATGCGCAGAATAGAATTCCTGAAATTGTTGCACGTCCATACTCAATAGCGGGTTTGATTTCCATGAACATGTAAGGTCATGATGACTCTGTGCCACGGAACAACCAGCTCCACCAGGCACGACCAGTCGAGCACGCCATCTGTTCACAATAATAATTAAAGTAATATCTGGATTTTTGTCTAAATAGCGCAATCCCTATTCAACCCCAAAATGTGACAACGATGCTGGGTCTTGTATCTGATGACGAATTGGTGGGATGCGCCTTTACTGTTCGGTTGAATTATGTACAGTATCTCATTTTACATCCAGGAGTGGCTTGCAGTTAGAAGCAGTATTTTCCTGTGTTCACCGAATGGTATTAAACTATCACACTTTTTGCAATTATCACTTCCACGGTTAATATTCATTGAAATGTAGATTAAAGTTTATCAATTGCCTTTACCAAATATGAAACAATTACATTTATCTAGATCAACAAATATGTACGTTTCATTCAAAAGGTTGCGTGGCATGACCGACAAACCAAACAACAGGGTCAACGCATTAGTGGTACACGAAGCCTGAAATAATAACGTAGGCGCAAATATTTGGGCTTAATAATCAGTGATATCTCTCTCTTGGCGGTGCACCACTGACACTTTGATGTCTTCATGTAGCGGAACACAAAGCTGAAAGTCAAAACGTGAAAGATGCCATTTGTGTCCTTGTGTTCCTGTGTTTCCTAAATTTTCTGTGCCGTTTCCAAAATAAATCATTGTATATTGTCCGCCCTAAATAATACCTAAAATCAGTACTCTTGTATCATTTGTCCGAAAAACTCACGTTTGATGGTTGTTTTCCACTTATCTGCAAGTATTCTAGAGTTGAGTGGTTCCTTACAACAGTGTACAGCAAAATAGACTCCCTGCTGTGTGAGTCTGGCGTGAAGCACCCGCACCTCAGCGTCTCCAATCAGGCGCAAAACTTTGTAAACTGCTTGGTGTGTGTGTGAGTGTGTGTGTGTGTGTGTGTGTGTGTGTGAGAGAGAGAGAGGAATAATTCAATTAAAAAAAAAAATCTATATATGTTCCCTGTATATGCGTGGGGCGGGTACTAGAGGAAGATAAGGAAAATCTACAGTGAAGAAAATGGAGACAGGAGGAAAAGGAGAGATATAAACGACTGGGACAACGGCTCAGGGGGAAGAAAAGGATGAAGAGGAAGAGGATGAAAAGAGATAAAAGGAGGGGGGGAAGAGTAGGAGGAGGAGGAGGGGGTGGAGGCTTGGGGGAGCGTCACACCATCGCGCACTAACTCACGCCCGACGAGGCTGGCAAACCAACGACCCAGTAAGTCTGCCGCCCGAATAGTCGCTGGGTTACGGTGCTCAAGGGCCGCCTCCATCACGCCCTCTCTCTCTCACTCACGACAACGCTCCTTAATTCACTCCATGCTACCACTTTCTCTCAACCATCCCCTCTCCTTCATCTCCTTGTTTCTCCGTTCTCTCCTCTCCCTCCTTGCTCTTTGTCTGTTTGTTTTAGTTTTATGATCATCCCTTCAGTAACCCACTTATACTTTATTTTTTTACATTTTCCATAATATCTATCCTTAAAATCTATCTAGCAGCCATCCCCTCAGCTTCATCTCCTTGTTTCTCCGTTCTCTCCTCTGAGTCCTCTCCCTCCTTGCTCTTTGTCTGCTTCCTTTAAGTTTATGATCATCCCTTCAGTAACCCACTTATACTTTCCGTTATTTACCGTCTCGTTTATTCTTACATTTTCCTTAATATCTATCCTTAAAATCTATCTAGCAGCCATCCCCTCTCCTTCATCTCCTTCTTTGCCTCTCTCACGTCTATGATCATCCCTTCACTAACCCACTTATGTCTTCCTTTATTTACTATCTCTCATTATCCCACATTTTCCTTAGCATCGGCATGACCTCCCTCACATTCTCAGTCCTTCACTCTATTACACTCAGCTTTCTTGTCTTTTTCATCTCCTTCCCTTTTTCTTCCTCTCCCATCTTTACTCCTTTACGACATCTTTTCCCTACACTTACCCTATCGCATTTGTTTTCTCCACTTCTACTTCTGTAACCCTGTCGCACCTCTTCGTCCTTCCTCCCTCCGTCCCTCACTCCTCCATGCCTCTACTACCTCCACTTTTTTAGCCCATTAGACCATTACACCCTCTCTCCTTTACGCCCTCACTCCCTCATACCCATATGTTTCCTTTCCTTTCACGCCCTTCCTTCCCCTTTCCTTCCACGCCCTCTCTCTCCTCTTTCTCTTCTCTCTCTCTCCTCTCTCTCTCTCTCTCTCTCTCTCTCTCTCTCTCTCTCCATTCTCTCCGTTCCTTTCACCCGTCACTCCTCTCTCTCTCTCTCTCACAATCTCTCTCTCTCTTTCTCTCTCTCTGTCTCATCTTTCTCTCTCTCTCTCTCTCTCTCTCTCTCTCTCTCTCTCTCTCTCTCTCTCTCTCTCTCTCTCTCTCTCTCTCTCTCTCTCTCTCTCTCTCTCTCTCTCTCTCTCTCTCTCTCTCTCTCTCTCTCTCTCTCTCCTTCTTTCTTTCCTTCTTATTGATGGCCCCTGCTACGGCCTTATTTTATGGAGACAAGTTGTGTTACGAAAAGAGGAATAGAGAAGAGGAATTACATATAGAGAGATTTTTATGAATTATACCTCTCGTGACTTATACCTCTCTCTCTCTCTCTCTCTCATCTAAACGGCTTATATTGTATTCTTTCCTCACTATTTACCAAGGTTCTCTCCATTGTTTTTATAATGTTCAGCATTTGCTCGCCACCGGTTCCTAAATAATTTTACGTTCATGCAAATGTCAGGCAAAACTTTTTCCCATCCTGTGATATTTTTCTCCTTTTCTGTTTCACATTTTCTGCGATTATCGTAATGCCTTTTTCTTTTTTTCTTTTTTTCAGGAAGAATTAATTTTTCGTCGGCTCAACCTATAATATAAGCAACATTCGCATTCCACTTTGACCTTTCCTTAGTTAACTTATCAAAAAGGTGGATTTTTTTTTTTTTACCTTGTGTTAGATAATGCACATGTATAATTATTTTTTACGGAAATACTCTCTCTCTCTCTCTCTCTCTCTCTCTCTCTCTCTCTCTCTCTCTCTCTCTCTCTCTCTCTCTCTCTCTCTCTCTCTCTCTCTCTCTCTCTCTCTCTCTCTCTCTCTCTCTCTCTCTCTCTCTCTCTCTCTCTCTCTCTCTCTTTGTTCCTCTATTTATCTATCTACAAAAACATTCATTCATCTATTCATCTATTTACCCGAAGTTGAGAGACATCACTATTTGTTTTTCTAAGTAGACCCTTAAGATATTAATAAATAGTTCCATCCCAGCTTTGGTCTGTCTGTCACTGCATCTGCGCGTCTGTCAGCGGCAACAAAATTTCCAGTAATGTTTTCTGGCCAAGATGAGAAACAAACAAAGCATGGCACACACACACACACACACACACACACACACACACACACACACACACACACACACACACACACACACACACACACGCAAACAAGCAAAAAACACAACACAGACGTACCCACCATTTACTAGAGGAGCAAGTCGAGGGAGATAATATACAAAACAAATGACAATGATAATGATGCCACCTCGATATCACCACGTGTCACGGAGTCGCATGGTAAATAAATTATGGACGAATGTTGTGCGGCCTTGTGTTGAGTGTCGTGCCGAGGAGCTATCCATCATGGCCTAGGGTTGTGGCGCCTTCCGCTGTGTGTATCACGTGTCACGGAGGTGTGTGCTGTGGCCTCGTATTGTGTTTCCTGGTCGTTCTGTGTTGAAATGTGTTGGTAGTCGAGTGTTACGGGGGTGTTAAGTGTGGTTTAGTGTTTTCCTGCTTTGTGTTGTGTGTCAAGTGTAACGGTCTTGTGTGGTGTCTCTAGTGTTGTGTCGCCTAATACTGTCTGTCAAGTGTAACGGTCATGTGTGGTGTGGTCTTGTCTTGCGTTGCCTCGTGTTGTGCATCAGAAGCCAAGGATCTGCATGGTTGCCTTGTGTTGTGCTGTTTTGTGTTGTTTTTGCCGTACCACGAATCTGCCTTGAGTTGTGTTTCCTTTTGTTTTGTTTGTCATATGTGAAGGACCTCCATAGTGGGATGTGTGTTGTACTACCTGGTGTTGTGAGTGTGTTGTGGTGTGGTGGAGTGTTGTGCCTCCCTGTGCTGTGCCATTTCGTGTTGTCTGTTTCAGGTGCCGCGAGTTGTGTTGGCTTTTTTGTGTGTGTGAAGCGTTTTGGAGCTATATACAGTATGTGTCGCCTTCTATTATTGCCAAGTGTTAAGGAGTTGTCTGGTGTGGTCGCGTGTTATATCTTCTTGTGCTGTCTCAAGGAAATGCGTGGTGTGGCCGAGTGGTGTGTTGCGAAGTATTGTGCGTGTCAAAGATTTAGGAGTTTGGTGGCGTGGTGTGGCCGCGTGGAGTGTTGGAAAGTATTGTGCTTGTCAAAGATTTATTAGCTCGGTGGAGTGGTGCGCCCACGTGGAGTGTTGCGAAGTATTGTGCGCGTCAAAGATATAGGAGCTCGGTGGCGTGGCTGTGTATTGTGTTGTGGCAGAGTGAAGAATGTAGGCAATATGAAAGGGATTGTGAGTATATATTTTTTTTATAATGAACTTGAGGTACGGTTGTGGAGGTGGTGGTGGTATAGGGAGGGCCTTGTGCTAAATTGCCGGCCCTGTTTAATGGATCGAAGTAGAAAATGTGAAATATAAACCATGACAAAAATATAACGATTATTTCCATGATTTCGGAACCTTGACTTTAGATTTCGATAATATAAACGTCGAATGTTTAACATTTGCACG